>NC_054375.1:57299683-57534683 GCF_017654675.1 Xenopus laevis | reverse complement strand
TCTGCTGAGCCTGTCAATTGAACAATAGGCAGGTATCAAGATAAACTCTCACTGACACCACTTCAGAAGGACTGAAATAAGATAGTCCTGTGATGACTGCCCCCACTTACGTTTAAAATATATATATATACACATATATACACACATATATATATACACATATATATACACATATATACACACATATACACACACATATACACACACATATACACACACATATACACACACATATACACACACATATACACACACATATACACACACATATACACACACATATACACACACATATACACACACATATACATACATACATACATATACATACATATACACACACACACACATTTGGACACTGTAAAAAATATTTTATATAGATAGTTTATTATATTTGTTTACACAAAAATGAATGGCAGAAACACAGGAGTACACTCCCAGGACTGATGATAGGGAATAGAAAAAAAGGATAAAAATAAGGAGGACATACTTGAAAACCAGGAAAACTTAGGAGGAAGTCTAGGAAGGTTTAAAATAGCTCATGAGAAAGGAGGCAGTAAGTAGTTAATGAAAAAAAGAAGTATTGCAGGCAGGAAAGGAGCAAGGTGTGTGTGAGGTGGATAGCAGAGGGAACTCACAGCTCCTTTACCTCATCTAGTAACCAGTAAAACAAACTAGGAAGGCAGCAAGGAGAGAAAGTTCCCCCCTCCAAAGGAATGCAGAGAACACACTTACAGAAGGCAGGAGCTTTGATAGTGTCTGTGGGAGGAGGGGCTGCTAGTGCAGCTGTAGAGCAGAACGTAGGAAAGTGAAAGTAATTGCTTCCCTGCAAACCATTTGACCTCTCTCCTCCAAACATCACATGCATGGGCAGAGAGGGGAGTGCAGCCAGATTCTCATGTCGTAGTGCGACCTGGCTTTTCATTACAAAGTGGCTGCCTCCAAGCACACAGGTAATGCTGTGCCTGCTGTTAGAGCAGCACAGGATGAATGAGTAATGAGCAGAAATGGAAGCCCCCATGACAAAATACAAACTAAAATAATTTATGCATGGATTTGTGGATTAACATTTTATTTGCCAGACAGTGTTTTTTATAAAAATGCAAAAAAAAAAAAAAGTTTAAAATGACGACAGATTCCCTTTAATATTTACTGGGTAAACCTGCACCACCAATTAGCTTAAACAAAAAGAAAGTAAAATAGTGGAATGAATATATGATGGAATGAATACTGCCCCTCTGTTGGATAACTCCCAGCACCCAAAACTACATTACCAGTCTTACCATTTCAATTATATTTTCTTCCTTCTCATCAACATTTTCTATGTCAAAAGTACCAGCTGGTGAAGATTCTATTTCCGTACTAAGAGTTTCATTGGCCTTAGCCAATTGAGGTAGGAAGTTCTGTACTCTGTCTAGGACTGAAAAGAAAGCAGCAATATCTGTAATCCTTATAGAGTTTCATCTAATCATTACAAAGACAAGTTAATGGTGTACTGTGCCATATAAGCAACTGAGGAAATCAGTTTGAATTAAAGGAGTTGTTTACCCTCCAACACTTTTTTTTTAGTTCAGAAATAAAGACTTTTTTCAGTTACTTCCTATTATTTATGTGTGACTGTTTTTCTAATATTGAAGTTTAAATTTTCATTTTCCACCTTCTTATGTCTTTCTAAAGCAGCTCTGGGAAAGGGGTCACTGACTCTGTAAAACTGTTCTAAATTAATACATTAGTAGTTGATACATTTATCATCTTTGGCCCTGCAGAGAAGAACCCCTGAGTTTCATAAAAGACAGCTGTTATAATTGATACAATAATTGATAATATTTGACAGATATTGGTGAGAAACATATCAACTAATGTAGTGAAATTGTAGTTCAGAATCTGCACCTAGATTACAGAGCTGCCAGGCTGAAACACAGGAACATTACATTTTAACTTCGATTCTGGAAAAATGGCCCTGAAATAAAAGACGGAAATTTCTGGTGAGCAATCTGAAAATAACTGAACTGGAAAAAAAAGGGTTTGGAAGGTGGACAACCCCTTTAAGGCTTCATTCACAGTACAGACTGGTTCAGTTGCAAATGGTTTTTCAGTGGTGCAAACCAAAACAGACTGCTCTGATCAAAAGTAATTTAGTAGGCCTCAAAGGCAGGTCAAGCTACCTGCACCATCTTATAAAACGTTAAGCTAATTCTTGCTGTAACATATTATAAATTACTGGATATTCTTGAGGAGCAAATAGGAATAGAAAACACTGGCAGAGGCATATGGAAAGGAATTTTTATATGATAAGCAACTAAATATCTAAGAAAAGAAGAAGTTGCTTAACTGGATAACAGTGGGCAGATTTATCAAAGGTCGAATTTTGAATTTATGTTAATTTTTTTAATCTAATAAATTTGAATATACTCACAACTGAAATGGGAGGTTAAGAAAAATTTTGAATGTCTAATATTCGATCGAATAGTCCGACCAGAAAATCTGAATCGAATTCAAATTGAGATTTCCCTCCGAAAAAAAAAAAAAAATGAATGTCAGGAGGGCAAAAACCATATTCAAATAGCTCAACGTACCTCTGCTATTGACTTGAAAATGAACTAAGCAGGTTTTAGGTAGCAAATATTCGAATTAGAACGGTTTCCATGGTCTAAATGTGATAAATCTAACATTCAAATTTACATTTGAATTGGGGATTAAAATTCAAATGTGTAAGTTTTAACACCATTTTCCCCCCGAAAATTCTAATTAACTATTCGACCCTTAATAAATCTGCCCCTAGGTGTTTGACATCTGCCTCTTGATCAGCATATGTTCATGCAATTAATTAACCTATGAAAGTGATTTAAAGTGTGATACATAATCAAAAATGCTAATGATGTTTTGATCAAGGTATAAAAAAAAAGTGATAAGGAAAAAGACAGAATCTTTGTCCAGACCCATCTGATTACTGTATTGCTAATCTGCGGTTTGGTGCACCTTACCAGTAAACCTTATCTTCTGAGTTTATGCATGATCCATGTGTCCAGATGTGGTAATTGCCAAAGGGATACAAATCCAAACTTCTTAGTTGTTACATGTAGTCTAATGCTTTGTCCACTTGAGCCAAATTGATCATGAATCCATTAATTCAGGCTGCCTTGACTAGACTTTGAACTCAAATTATTATAAGGCAGGTATAACTTGTCAACTTTTCTTGACTTAGACCTATACTGCTCAACTTAATGACCTCTAAACGAACCACTGGCACTGCATTAATTGCATAAAATGGCCCAGCATTGTTAGATCTTTATATAGTTGAAGAAGAATGGCATATCAGAGCTGTAGCATGTACATATTTACAATCCTTTACATTTAAACAATCTGAATGTTACTTACTGCTGCTTCTGGGTATTCTGGCAATTGGTGATTTTGCTCCTTGTTTATTGCGGTATTTTGGATTTATCAGAAGCTTATTGTAAAAGCCTAAACAGAGAGAACAACAATTACACTATAACCAAACAGTAACTGTTGCATTTCAATGAAGAACACAATTTCCCAAGCAATTTAATAACACAAATTACACAGAAGGGTCATCTTATTAGGGGTCCCAAACCCCACTACCCCAAACACACTACTTTGCACTAGTTTAGTTAATAGGCCCTGCCTTATGAGTAAATATCTGGGGAAGAGTGTCTACATTCTTCATACAAATGAAACCGGCTCCATGAGTAATGAAAGTGCCATTCAGTAGCGCACATAGCGCGGCAGCACACAAGAGGAGTAGATGCAGCTGTTGCAAGCAGGACAGGCTCCACTCCATTCTATTCATGCAGTATTTAAAGGCTGCTTCAATTACCTCCCGTTGCACCGATATTAAGAAGCACCTGTGAGGTCGCCTCTTCGCTCTTTCCAGCCTCCGCTTCCTCCATCTACACGACACGAGAGATGTGTACTAATACACTCCAAGCACTCCCCAAAAACAAATAAGCATGAGGCTTCCAGAGAAAGCGCACAATGCTGACGTCACTTTGAGAACGCTTTCGACGGCCATTTTCCTTACTGGCATTTTTTCTCTACGGTGAATACAAAATGCTGGTGAATAGCTACATATTCCTATCCAAAATGTATCCTTCGTAATACCAATAACACACGGCGCTGTTTATCTCAACTACTTTGTTGCTTTATTGCCGTGTTATATTTATAGGTGAATACTGCCAGTTACCAATATGGCTACCGGAAGTACGATAAATCGCTTATTACAGCGCCATATGGTCTTCTAGTAAATTGCGCTGACCAACTTTATTGCCAGTACTGGGGGTAAAGGGCGCCCTCTACTGGATATAATTATGGCAACACACGCAGCAGTCCTTTTTATAGTAAATATTGACGTACAACTTGTTCTCATTTCTGTGACAAATTTTTTAAGTAGAAAACCATAAATCACTGCCGGGTATAGTGCTGACTTTGTCCACGGTGCGCTTAATACGGGGCTAAGGGCAAAAGACAGCCATTAAAGAACCCTGTGAGATAACAGTTATCATTTCATTCTTTATATTATTATTTATCCTTTATTTAGCTTGACAGGCAAATAACAAGGACTTGCCCCCGCCCACCAGAGATGATCCTTTGCCGAGGCGTGAATAGAAGACTTGACGTCAGGCCACATCAGCATTTGTGCCCAACCTACTTCAGTCTGGTTTGCGCTTGCGCAGTAATAGGCAGACGTCCGCTGCTAAGAGATCGGGCAGAGAGGGATGAGAATATCGAAGGATGCAACGTTATGGCTGGGGGTTATCCCAAATTGTTCAGGTAGGAGGGGAGGTTTAAGGGTCAGCTCTTCTGTTTGTATTTGCCGGGTGAGAGATGTCACCTGTCCTGTGTCCGAGTTGTCTCTGCTTCCTGTTGGGGGGGGGGATGTGTGTGCGGTGTTTATTACTTATGTCATTGGCTACGTCACCCTGGAGTAGAGAGAGTCTGATGTTAGGGGCAAAGGATTAAGGAAATCCTCCTGTGGGAAGAATGTGTCGGAATAAAAACAAATCCACAGAGAGCTATATATACAGTATTTATATAGACAGTGAAACCTTCATTTTACATATCCTAATGTTAAGTTTTCCATAATGTTCCACCAATATATTATGTATTCTTTAGATTTTACACCATTTTTCTGGTCCCCCGAAGAAACGTAACATAGGGTTTCTACTGTATATATTTATTAAAGGGTAAGGCAACATTTTTGCTTATCTTTACTGTAGCCAATAGAACAAGGCGATTAGGTATTTTGGGCAGCAGGTGCCTTTATGTCAAGCGAAAGGCATTCAGTTCTTGGCTAGTGAAAAGGCTTCTTACATGACCGCATTTTTATAACCATGACCATTAAACATGTCATATATAAAAGGTGTGGAATTGTATCCCCCACCCATTTGGGGTCAGTGCTCATATGATATAAAGACCTAGAACAAAGTATTCCTTGATTATTTCCAAACGTTAGGAACTATGACCACACACAATATATCAAGGGCCCTTGGTCCTTTAACGTCCTAGTCTTCCCCATTTCCAATCCCCCTACTAAGGGCTTATTAAAGGAGAAACAAACCCTTAATAAAAAAAACCCTACCCTACATAGACCCCCCCAGCCTAGCTGCCCCCCCCAGCAAATGTCCCTAACGCTTTACTTACCCCTCTGTGCAGATTCTGTCCAGCGGAGTTTACGGCAGCCATCTTTTTCTCTTCGGAATGAGACCAGCGAAGCGGCGCATGTGCAGTTGGAGAAAATTTATGTATCGCGGCAACTGCGCATGCGCTACACGAAAATTGGCGAAGCACTGGTCTCATTCCGAAGATTACCAAAGCGGCTGAAGATAGCGCCCATGAACTCCGCTGGACAGAATCTGCATGGAGGGTTAAGTAAAGAGTTAGGGGCATTTTCCTCAGGGGGCAGCTAGGCTGGGGGGAGGAGGGAGGGGGGTCTATGTAGGGTAGGGTTTTTTTTTATTAAGATTTGTTGCTCCGTTTAAAGGAATTGTTCAGTGTAAAAATAAAAACTGGGTAAATAGACAGGCTGTGCAAAATAAAAAATGTTTCTAATATAGTTAGTTAGCCAAAAATGTAATGTATAAAGGCTGGAGTGACTGGATGTGTAATATAACAGCTACAACACTACTTCCTGCTTTTCAGCTCTCTTGGTTTACACTGACTGGTTACCCTGGTTACCAAGCAGTAACCAATCAGAAACTTGAGTGGGGGCCACATGGGTCATATCTGTTGCTTTTGAATCTGAGCTGAATGCTGAGGGTCAATTACAAACTCACTGAACAGAAATGTACCATGTGGCCCCCCATCAAGTCGCTGACTAACTCAGAGTTATAGAGCTGAAAAGCAAGAAGTTGGATTCTGGCTGTTTTATTAGACATCTGTTTACTCCAGCCTTTATATATTACATTTTTGGCTAACTAACTATATTAGAAACATTTTTTATTTTGCACAGCCTATCTATTTACACAGTTTTTATTTTCACACTGAACTGTTCCTTTAAGGATTCGTATAGGATAAATGAAGCCCCCCTAATTTTATAGGCAATAATATATACTATATGGTGCTGGTTTTACTTTTGGCCAAAAATTAATATTATCTTTAAAAAAGGCCCCTTTTTTGGAGCTTTCTGAGTTTCAAATGAAAAGTGGGCGTGCCCTAACGGTCCCTACCAGAAGCACAGTGGGAGGGGGACAGCCAGTCACAGCCCTGCAGTCACACATGCAAAGACAGGCTTCAGTTCCCTATCAGGTAAGTCTAGCTGCTGATTGGTTCCTATCAGTGCAGTGTGCTGAGTGCCGCCAGCCCCCCTGCACAGCTTGGGAAAGGAGGCAACAGAAAGTGGAACAGATGGGCTGGAGTAGTTGGGTTTTTGCAGAAATTTTAAATAGACTAACCAGAAACACAACTTTTTAAAGCACATTCCTTCTGTATCTAAAGGAGTTTCATGCACTGGTACATTCTTGTTTTTTTACATAATAAGTCTCCTTTAAATATAGGATACACAGGGTTCAGAAACTCTGTGAGGTAGCTTCTGCACGGTAGTACATTCTTTAGTTAAGATATCAAAAGTGTGCTGAATTGGCATAGTTGCTAACTTGGCGACAGGCTTCACAGATCATTGCAGAGAGTCCAGTCATCAGCAGGGGTATTACTGCTCCCTGCAGCAGATTTGGGTTGGTCTTGCTTGTCATTTTAGGCATAAAACAGCTAGCCGATACTTAATGTCTCCTTTACACTAGCAACTAGACATTGGTTAAAATATGAGACTAGATATGAACAGGAGAGGGTCTGCATAAAATGATCAGAAATAAAATGTAACAAAACAATTATAGCCTGACAGAGCAAATGTTTTGACTGCAGTATTCTGTGATTTCCTAAAAAACTACTTTAAAAATGCTGGAATGTGGCTTTTGAGCAAGGCAGAAAACTATAAAAATGAAGACCAACTCAAAACATTTTGAAAAGAAAATGTCATTTTGTAAGACTGGAAATGCTGATTTGAAGAACTTCCTCTTTCAATTGTTTTCTGATGTGTTCAATCTGACATCTGATAATTTCAACATATGTCCGATGTAGTGATTAATATAGTTATGCCTTTTACACCACAACCAATTCCAGTAGAGACTTTGTGACTTTAATTTAGTCATAACTAAACACGGCAAAAATTGGGTTACTTTACTTTAAGTGGAGCTCATCACAATAATTATAGTTTGTCACCGCCAAAAGGTTAAAAATCGCCTTTAATTGTTCATGGAAGCACTGGACATCATGCTTGTTGGTCTTTAACTAAGCAGGTTGGTTGTGTTTAGTAATGTTAATAATATTTAAAGTATCTTTAATAATCAAAAACAATGAATGACTAGATTGGAATGTGTAAGCAGTATCTTAGTCAGAATATCTCATGGACAAACCAGTTTTATTCTATTTATGTATGTTAAATAAAAAAATCACGTAGTTGTGATTAAGGAAAATAATACTAAAACTATCTGAGGAACAAAGGCTAGTTAAGTGGTAACTTATACCAACTTTTGGCTTTTATTCAATATTATATTTTCATTTTTGTCTTTCTTTTATTATTTGCACAAACGTACACATTTTGAAAACAATCCGGTTTCCTTTGCCCCTTTTCCTGTTCTGATTCTGTCTGTTACTTAGAATATTACAGCAATGTCTGGCAAAGTTTATTTTGTGGTTTTATTTGCATTTTGTTTTTTGCCTGAGAGGCTTTAACACTACAGATACAATGGAGGAAGCTGTTTTGCCGTACATGTTGATCTGTTGATGTTCCAGCCCTACATTAACCTGTATAGTACAGCATGAGATTGAAAGGAGAGAAGGGGGCAATCTGAATGGGGTGCTGCAAATTCTTTATAATATTGTGTTTGGGCGCATACATTCAAAAGGATTTGTAGCTAAACAGAACTTTCTGCACCAGCTTCTCGGTGCTACTTTCTTCTCTTCATTCAGCTCCTGTAAACACCAGATATTCCCCTCAAACTGTACCACACATGCCAACACTCGCCTATTTGTCTACAGATATTGAGAGAAGCAGCTCTGACAAACAACACAGTCTGGCATTATCCCTCCTGGCTGTTCTGGACATATGCACATGCACAGTTAAATAATTATCAGTTATCAACTCTACTGCACATTACGTGGGGCAACTGCATATAGTCTGTAGGACAAGACAGAAGATGTTGGTATAGAGCACAGTAAATTAGTACCCTTTGCACTAACCTGGGGTGCGAGGTTAGCATTTATAATTCCTTGGAGGGTGCCTGTCCCTGTTTTTTTAATTAATGAACAGTTCATGTATTTTGTGCTTAAAGGGGTTGTTCACCTTCCAAACACCGTTTTCAGTTCAGTTGTTTTCAGATTGTTGACTTTTTTTTCAGTTACTTTCCATCTTTTACTTTTTACAATTTTTTTTCAAAATCCAAGTTTAATGTTCATGTTTCTGGTATTTGAGTCTTTCAGCTCTGTAATCCAGGTGCAGAATCTAAACTGTTATAATTTTGCAACATTTCATTTATACATTTTTTCACTGTAGTATTAGCAACTATTGTATCAATTCTAACAGCTGCCTGTAATAAAATTGAGAGATTCTGCTGAGCAGGGCTAAAGATGAGAAATGTATCAACTAAATATATCAATTTAGAACAGTTTACAGGGTCGATAACCCCACCCCCCAGAGCTGCTTTAGAAGGTTAAAAATTAAACTTAACACTTCAATATTAGAAAAATGGTCACACATAAAAAATAGAAAGTAATTGGAAAAGTCTTTATTTCTGGTGAACTATCTGAAACCAACTGAACTGAAAAAAATATTGGAAGGTGAACAACCCCTTTAATGAAGTAAATTGTATGTGGTCTCCAGGCCAGCTATTTCTTCTAACATTACAGAGAAAGGCAGCTCTGTTTTGTACGTTTAGACCAAACCTCCACAGTATGTCTTGAACTTTCAGGATAGTTTTCCCCCTGTCTCCCATACATATAGCAAGATATCGTCTGTGTACATTTGAATACGCACCTCCAGGGGCACCATTTTAAAACCTGTTATGCCAGGATGTGAGCAGACGTTGTACAGTAGGGGCTCCATGGGTAGAGCAAATAACAATGGGGAGAGGGGACAGCCTTGTCTGGTGATGTGTTATGTAAGTTTAGTGGACTGATTTTAATTGACTGATTGAATCTCCTGTTATAATGTTGAATCAGCCTACCTGTTGACTAGTTTCAGGCAACTAGAACAACAAAAGAAGAGGCTGGTAAGTGATGGGCAGTATCCAGGGAAATGTATGGCCATGTTATGTCTGCATGCTGGTTACCCTACCAAACAACCAGTGGAAGAAGAAATATAGAGCATCTGAATAAAAGAAGAGAGATAAATAATTAAATATCCCTATTCTTATTCCCACTTAAGCTGTGAGTGAACATTGTTAAATATGTCAGTGCCATAGGGCTGCTTTCAAAATTATTAGTTGGGGCCTCTGCTGTCATAACAGGATAAGGACTTTGACAGCTGAGAACCTGACATAACAGAGCACTTTGGAACCAAGGCTTCTTTTTGCATGTCCTCATTCCTTCTTCTGGTCACTTGGAATGATACTGGTTTTACCTGTGTTTCCCGAGCTGCTACTTAATAGCCTTTTATTACATGACAAGGTTCGATGGGGAGAGAAAGTCTATGGGTGAGTGGTAGATGTGTAAGAAGAGCTTTGTCTTTGTAATTGTTTTGAGCATGGATAGACTTTCCTGTTTATTTTCTTCGAATACATTTGAATTTGGTACAGTCTTCCTTTAGTGAAGGTGCAGTATTGTTATATATATTTTAACTATATTTTATGACTCTTACAGGGTCCTCTTTTACAGTATTCCTCCAGCTCTGAGAGGACAGCTGAGAGACAATGACAGCCAACACTGGAGAGCCGTATAAAAGACATTCAAATGAAAGCCCTGTCGACAGGAATATTAACGTAAACGCAATTCAATCAGACAAGTTTTTATCTCTTCTTTTGAGCATGGTTCCTGTTGTGTGCCAGACGGGTCAAGAAGAGAGACTGAAGAAGGTCAATGGATTGACACCCATTGGTTATGGTTTTAACATTCGAACTGACCAGCACTTGGAATTCCATAATTTGTCAGAACCAAATTATCTTGGAAATGGCCTCCATTGTTCAAGCCTTTGCAGTACAAATTATGACTTTGATGGTTATGATTACTGTGATGGAATCAATGCATCTGAAACTGATGCTATGCTGCAGGACAGCAGGTCATCTGCTGATGGAGATAAAGATGCCCTTGTCGAGGGGAGCAAAAAACAGACTAAAGAATCTAGCATTGCCATGGCGTTGCAAATACTTGTGCCATTTTTACTGGCTGGGTTTGGAACTGTGTCAGCTGGCATGGTTTTGGACATTGTCCAGGTTGGTTTTTAAATTATCATGTGTTTGTTTACATGTCAACTCTGGCGCAGAGAACAGTTATTTGTAGAGTACATAATATCCAGCAAAAACAGCTGATTGGGTTTATTTAATGTTTACATGCTTTTCTAGTAGATTTAAGATATAAAGATCCAAATTACTGAAAGATCCGTTATCCAGAAAACCCCAGGTCCTGAGCATCCATACCTGTATGATGTTTTCTCCTCAGCAATTCTGAGCTGCTTTGCTGTTTGGTTGACCATTAAAGAGTTAAATCACTGATGCAGATGCCATCTTTATTCTGCCTTATTTTTTTTCCCTCCAAATATTTATTAAACCTTCTCTTTATTTTTTTGCTAAAAAGTATAGTACTAAAGGAAAATTCGTAAAAAGTAAGGCAAAGTTGTAGAAAATACATGTTGCCCATTGCATAATACAAAACAACAGATATGTGGAATCTAGATCGCAAGGCACTGTTTAATTTTATGTCCGCATTGTAGATTCTATGTTGCTGGCAGTTAAAAGGTTAAAGACATGAATCCACATGTTTTCCAGGTGCAACAAGAAAATCATATATTTCTTATTGAGGCAGCAATTATAAATGCCTTTTCAGATTAAAAAATTATATGTCAATGCAAGAATGGATATATTATCAAAAAAAAAAAAATTAAAACCATTTTTTTTAACAGCACTGGGATGTATTCAAAAATCTTACAGAAGTCTTTATCCTGGTTCCTGCGCTACTTGGTCTTAAGGGGAACTTAGAAATGACATTGGCATCCAGGCTTTCAACTGCAGTAAGTATGATTCCAAGAAATGTATTCATGCAAGTCAATATGAATTTCACATTTTAATAATTTTAACCTAACCTTATAGCGTCATGTAAGCAAATGGCAACACGTAGCATTCATTCTGGCACTCTATATAAACAACCAATGTCCATCAATTTAATTTGACTATTTGTTATCATTGGGGGAACTGGCCCTATAGCTACAATGTATCATTATAAGTATAGTGTCCATGTTTCTCCTGTGTGGCCCCAGTGGTATTCCTGCAGTGTTAGTGATACAATAGAAAGGATGATTATTGTGCAGAGAATGAATACCATACAGAGTGATCATTTTCAGTATGATGATGAAATTGCTAAGAGTCAATGGAAGCTTACCATTTGCTTGTGGTTGACCTTTTGAGATGTATTGTTTAGGGATGCACTGAATCTACTATTTTGGATTCGGCCGAACACCCGAAATCCTTTATGAAAGATTCAGCCGAATACCGAACTGAATCCGAACCCTAATTTACATATGCAAATTAGGGGTGGGAAGGGGGAAACCGTTTTTTTCTTCCTTGTTTTCTGACAAAAAGTCACACAATTTCCCTCCCCACCCCTAATTTGCATATGCAAATTAAGATTCGGATTAGTTTCGGCTGTCAGAAGGATTCTACCGAATCCTGCTGAAAAAGGCAAGTAGAATTTGCTGGTCACCTGTTAAGAAGCAAACATTTTATTGATTACTATGGGTTACTGCTCCTGGGCAAACTTAGTTCCTTTTATTACCGTTTATATGGGATACACGTTTTTCTTAAAAAGTGGCAAAATAAGTGTCTCCATCTTGCCTGGGGTAACTGTGCACATCTAATCACGAGACACTCTGTGCATTGGTACAGAATTCCATTTAGTGTCTGCATACCAGAACAGTTAATATATTCTATAATAAGTGATAATTAGATTTATTTATGGAGTGCATGCCCCAAATAGTAGGGCTGTAACAGATTATTAATAGCAAGCACAGCATTTTGGAAGACCAAGCACAACCTCTGTCAGGTGCATAAATTCCCATAAGATTGTGTATGTCTGTTTGTAGTGTAGGTGTGTGCAGTTTGTATATGTAATATATAAATTTCCTCATGCTGTTTCTACTAATCCCAATTCACAAAGCATGTAAAACTTTTACCCTCCCACAGCTTGGATCAAGGCCCTTCCAACAGTTGGGAGGTCACAGTTTGATGGTATTCTGGTCCTCTATATTGCACGGCCCTCTGTCTTTATAGAGCAGTTAGAAGAAGATTGCCTCCAGAGACTTTTTTTCTAGATTGTAGCCTGTAAAAAGGCTACTGGCACATGGGGCATTTTTTGGCCAATACAGTGGGAAAACAAAAGGAAAATTGGGACATCACAAATAAAAGGACTGCTGATATCTAACTTTAGGGGCCGGGCCAAGGTAGTTTGGCACCCTAGGCAAGGGCTTCAATCAGTGCCCCCCCCGCCCCTGTTCTGTATGACCATTTCCCACATAATCACATTTTTTTAATAAAGAAACCTTACAACATATTAATGAATTAAACTGTACCTGTGCCAGCCAGCAGCACCCAAAATATTGCCCCAATCTGTACCTGTGTCAACCTGTAGCCAAAATATTGCCCCCCAAGTCTGTACCTGTTGTGCCAGCATTGATTCCCTAAGTCTGTGCCTATTGACCCTCTAAGTCTGTGCCTGTTGTGCCAGCATTGCACCCCCAAGTCTGTGCCAGAGCAGCAGCAGCAGTAAAAACATTGCCCCAGATCTGTACCTCACTGCTCAGTGCTCTGCTCACTGTTCTTCAACTTCTCCAACAACAGCCTGCCCAGTCGGAAGAATCCCGCACCGTCTGGCTCCCTTCAATGTGCGGCACACCAACGCGTCAGGCCAGCATAGCTCTCTGCCTCACTATGCGGAGTGACCTCACCAAGCGCCACTTACTACAGCGCATATGCATCCACTTCCACATCGCGGTAGAAGAAATCTGTACTACTGGAAAGAGGCACAGTCAGTAGTCTGATGCCGGGCAAAGGGCAAGTAAGCGGGAGGTGGGGAGAGTGGTGATCTGGCCATTTTGCCACCTGAGGCGGCGGCCTTCGTTCACTACCTACCCCTTTCCATAGCACACACATTTTTAGCGCCGGAGGGGGATGTCTACATCGCTAGTGCAATTGTGCTCTCTGCAGTAGAAGAGACAAATTTCCGAGTTAAAAAAATGGAAATTCAGCTCTTAGTTACCAGGAGCGGCATTTTTGCCGCTCCTGGCAACTAGGGGAGCGCTGTCACCTGAGACGAGTTTCTCAACTCGCCTCATTGGTGGAGCGCCCCTGGGTGGGAAGTAGAGCGGAACACTGCTGGAGCCTGGGGCAAACCTTACAACTTAAAGAAATAAAAAAAACCAAAAAAAAACGTTTTTTTTTCCCTTCAAAAGTGCGCCCCCCTATGACTGTGCCCTAGGCGGGCGCCTACTCTGACTAGCCCTAGTTCCGGCCCTGCCGAATATGACACAATATGATCTGCTCACAATTTTATGGATACCTGCATGCCTTGGTGCAAAATTGCCCACCTATGTAGCATGCATGTGCAATTCACAGACATTTTTGCAAAAATGGGCTTAAAGAAATTAAAGTCAATGTGGGACCCCCTTATTGATGATATCTCCTGTCTGTTTTAATACCAAACATCGTTACTTTCTGAGTTAATTTTAATTTATTTTTAGCATATGTAGTAGAATTTCATTCTAAGCTATGTTTGTATATAAATATTTGCAGTTCTATATCTCTAGTAAATTATATTTTCCTTGTCTTCACTGTCACGAAAACCAAAATATCTTCTATATTTATAGAAATGAGTAAGCTTTATAGCCCTGAATTGGCTATAAATAATCGTTTCCTGGTTAATTACATATTGCCTTAATCTTGAATCCTCAACCACGGGAATGTGGCCACCGCCCTTCATTTACTTTCTCACACGTAATAAGCACATTAATGATTCTTCATCCTCAACTGTGCCTGTGCTATGTTGCTTCATATGTCTTTATAATATATATTTTTTTTTATATTTCTGTGAACACAATCACTTTTAACTGCACATATGAAAGTGTGTGTAGAGATCAGGTAATTGGTTAAAAGTTACTGTTTGTAAAAGCCAGGAAAGTATTCTAGTTTGACATAACCTTTAGTGACTGTTGCTTTGGAACCAACCTTGGTGTGCTAAATATTTATAGAAACCTAAAAATTAAAGTAAGCTTCACCACTGGCAACAAAATATTTTTGCCAATGAAATTAACTTTGAGCTACAGACATGAGCACCTGTTGTGAAAGTAAAGGAAAGTAAGCAATAAGTTCATTCCCACTCGCATCTGTATTCCATATGTCTTAATTTTCTGAAGTAAAATAAATGCAAGATAACCCCTCCATATGAAATTATGAGAAAAATAAAATAGTTATAGTTTCTAGTTTCCCAGCAGAGCTGTTCTTTCTGGTGATACCTGTTCTGCAAAGTACTGTTAAATTTTATTTATTTTTTTGCTATTTCTTGCTACATAGGTTAATGTTGGAAAGATGGACTCGCCTATAGAGAAGTGGAACCTAATCATTGGCAACTTAGCTTTAAAGCAGGTAAATAATAGATATTTCCAGTTTTACCCTTTTTTCCCTTGCTTCTTTTCTGTTGGATTTTAGTTTTAAATATAGGGGCAGATTTATTAACCATCTAATTTGGCAAACCAGAAGGATTGCCCAACAGTGTAAACATTTTTTTCCTATTTAACAAAATTTTCCCAACTGGTTTGGATGTTTTTGTGACTGTCAGGAAAGTATTGAAACTGAACATTTTTTTCAAAGAAGATAGATGTCAGTTTGTCTGAATGTGTCTGACTGCTTTGAGTATTTCCTATGGGTGTACTTATTAAAACAGATAGATGTGTCCGTTTGTCCAAATGTGTTTAATTGCATTTATTTTCTATGGGTTTTATACTTAACTGACTTCACTTAACTACTGAGCTACATGCTGTACCAGTAGTGTCTGTAGACAAATTATTGTTGCTCATTATATCAATTTCTGTTCATATTATTAAATACATGGTGCAAATCAGGCATTGCTGAATAAAGTTCAGAATAGTGGCAGGTAAATTATAGTGAAGTTCCTTTTTAGTTACAGTATATTAGTAAGGTACGGGTATAGGACCTGTTATCCAGAATGCTCAGGATCTGGGGGGGGGGGGTTTCCGGATAATGGATCTTTCCGTAATATAGATCTTCATACTTTAAGTCTACTAGAAAGTCATTTAAACATTAAATACATCCAAAAGGCTGGCTTTGCTTCCAATAAGGATTAATTATATCTTAGTTGGGATCAAGTACAAGGTACTATTTTATAATTACAGAGAAAAAGGAAATCATTTTCAAAAAATTGTATTATTTGGATAAAGTGGAGTCTATGGGATCCAGCCTTTCTGTAATTCAGAGCTTTCTGGATAACAGCTTTTCAGATAACGGATCCCATAATATTCACTGAAGGATTAGGACCTTGTGTAGGACACTGAACTACCAAGGCCACTGTAGGAATTGCTGCTGCTTTGGTTTGAAATGCACAACAGAAGCAAGTGCTAATCCACTGGGAAATTACAAAAGCATTCATCATTGTTTTAAATTACATGAATTGCGTTTATTTTCCTTTAAATAGATGTACGTTTTTGACTTTATCAAGTAAAAACTTTAATAATACCTTTGCTGGTTGTTTCTAGGTACAAGCAACTGTGGTTGGCTTTCTGGCAGCCGTGTTTGCTGTTATATTGGGCTGGATCCCAGATGGTAAATACCAGTTAGATCATGCAATCCTTCTATGCTCCAGTAGTGTAGCTACTGCGTTTATTGCATCTCTTCTGCAAGGTATGATAATTAAACACCCTATTCTTATTTCCTATCATTGTCTGAATTGCAGTTAGGATTCTAGTATGTTCATTTCCAAGCTGGCAAGAATGATTTCTGTTTCTCTTCTGTGATTCAAAATTTACACAAAAAGCTTGATACATATTTACATTTCTGATACTCAAAATTTGTATATGTAAATATGCACTTGGTCATTGAAGTAGGGATTGATCAGACCATTTTTTTGGCATTCAATTACATTTGAATGCTTCACAGAATATTTGGCAAAATGTTCAACGTGTAATTAGATTTAAACACAGCCATACCTTATGTGTGAGGAATCTGTGAATTTGTCCCAGTCTATTGGTTTTGTCCAAATTCCTCGATTTGGTGTGTTTTTATTTACTAAAGTTAATGCTTGGTAAAGCTAAAGTAGCATCCTGTCATTCTGATAATTTTGCCACCGGTTTCCTGGTTATAATGGTCATTTAAGTGGAAGGATACATGTTTTGTTTTACCTTGCAATATTTTAGAGATTCTTTTCATATAATATAAGAAATTAAGTGAAATCTTGTAATACACATGGTATGCTACCATTTGAGGAAGTAGAGTACACATAATCCGATAACCGAGTTTTCAAACAACCAACAAAAAGGATAGGTATACAAATCACTGACACTAAGAAATTGGGTCTACAAAATGTTAAAATATTTTTTGTAAACTTTGTGTGGTGTGGTGGTCCAAAACCCACTTATCTGTATTATGCTAGACATTCCCAAGAGTGTATATACATGCTATGTATTGAGATCCACAAAAATATAGACATAAAAAATAGACATTTAACGGGGAACTAAAGTCTAAAATAGAATAATGCTTGAAATGCTGTATTTTGTATACTAAACATACACATGAACTTACTGCACCAGAAGTTGGCCGCAGGGGGTAACCATCTTTTAACTATGTTCTCCATCTCTGCTAGATAGGTTACAATAATAAAGACCCCTGTGTAAGAAAAGGGAGCTCAATTAGTTAAAAGAGAAGGTTGCTACTTATAGTCAAGGTAGGCCAAAGCTGTAACTGCATGGGGCTAGGGGAAGGGAAAAAATACAATAATTATGTATTCATAATGTGGCTTACCAAAGGGTGCAAGTTATATAGCAAAACATATTTCTTTATAAACGGTATCATTAAAACACTGACTATTTTTTCTTTGGCTCTCATCCCATTAATTCAGGCATAATCATGGTTGGAGTCATTGTAGGATCGAAAAAGACTGGAATAAATCCAGACAATGTTGCTACACCTATAGCAGCCAGCTTTGGGGATCTGATCACTCTGGCTATATTGGCTTGGATAAGTCAGGGACTTTACAATTGCCTTGGTAAGGATATTTTATTATGCAAATGTAAATGATGTTCATTTAGCCTTAATTACAAGACCGATGAGGGCCATGTCATGAAACACACACATACACTGTAGTTTATGGCCATCTGCTATCTAAATTCACATAACCGAACACTTGATTTATTAAAACCTGTGGTTGATGTGCAACAAGGAAGCAGAAAGAGGGTATGTCCCACTTTATTCACCCCCCTAACCAGCCTGAACTTGAGCTATTAGGAGTACACTGATTGCACATGTGATATGAAATCAGATGACTATTGGTGCTCCACCTGCTCCTCCTAATCCTTGGTGTATGAGTACATTTTTTTTCTCTTGTCTCTAAAACTGGCTGCTGTTACATTGTTTCAGTAGTCAGAAGTTTAGAGAATATAACTAGACAGATGCTACTTTCAATAGCAGTTTCACTTACAAACCCACTGAAAAGTTTCAACCCACATTTCAAAGTTGAACTGGCTATTATTATTCAAAAAACATCTGAAGCAGATAATCCCTATCCCGTGTAGCAAGTGCTGCCGTGTTCAGTTCTTTGTGTACCATTCTCTTGAGCCCACCTCTTTTGCAGGGCAATTGTGCTATGCTATGCTTCCTATATATATCCTTTTATAGGGTGCAGATTATTGCACCCTGGGTCAGGGTGGAGCTCTTTACTTAATATCTACCTTGAACAGATTGATGTTAACTGGAGCAACATACATGCCATACCATGGGGTACTCAAGTGAAAATGTTCCCCCAGCATACCCAAAAGGAAATATATTTTAAGATGTCTCCTTGATCTTCCTTGTTCATGGTCAGCTGTTCCCAACTAAAATCTCATTACTAGAAATGTACAAGCTGCTTGTTGTATTTCATGTATGCCACCAGAGGGCCATATTTCCCTAGAAAGTCATGCACTCTTCATTTTGGATCTAGTAAACATCTATCCCCCCCCCTTTAATTGTATGTAAGCATGATTATTTAGTCTTCAGTCTCTTTGGTTATTACAAAATAGTTAAATCTGTCTACACAAAAACAAAATGTACAGTATAAAGAAAGGCTACCATGGTTCCCAAAATGTTGGGAAAAATTAATTATCCTTGCATTAAACCCACATATGTGTATATTTTTTTGAGTAACCATATACACCTACGTGTTACAAAAAAATTTAGTGCAACATTCCAGTATTAATTGCTAGTTTAACAGGCGAAAAAAAGGTTAGCAAATACACAAGGCCCAAAACAAAAACAAGGTATTGTTTTTTGCCCTTGCACTGCATAGCTGTGGTTAGTATTAAGCTTTTCCTAGCCCTTGGTTAACTAACCTCTCCACCGCCACAGGTTTTGGAGCGAAAGTTAGAAAGCAAAGATCTCAAATAAAAAATTATTTGAGATCTGACCAAGCCTGATTGACCAGTGGCAGATGTTTTTTTTGGCCCGAAACAGAAAATATGTGCATTATGTGACCTTGATTTTCAGTTCATGTGAACGTGTGTATTATAGGTGTTAGCTCAACGTTTACTAAACCCAGGGCCTCTATTAAGAACTCTTAGACCCTGTACTACCAAGTTAGCAAGGTCATTCTCACAAGTGGCCATAGTTATAACTATATTGGTCATTTGGACCCCTTGGACAGAGGGGCCTTTTAGCAGGTAAATGGGTGCTCCATTAAAAACAAAATCCCATGCACTCAGGATCAGCCCCTTATCCAGCCATACCCATTTAATTATAAGGTAAAAATGCACAGGATCTGCCACACCCCAGCAAGCCCCACCCCATCGCAACCTATTAATTGCACCCCAACCTGGGAATTTATGGCCCTCTCTGCCACAGGGTCCCTGAGTAGAGTTTCCCTCTGATGGTGGTCCTTGTGAACCATAATTCCTCTGCAGTGGTGTGATTCAAGAGGGAGCTGGCCCTGGAAAATTTCGTATCCGTTGGAGAGCACTGGCCTAGAATCTTACTAGAGTGGACAAATCCATCAAATAAAGCATGTTAGAAATTACTGCACCCACCGACCCAATTTGTTCATCTATACATAGTTATGTAAAAGAAAAAGAGACTTGGAAGAGCCACACTGTTATGGGGAAAAGAAGGCAATGAACCAAAAATGTATTGAGGATGTGCTTTGTACATCCAGCTTCTTTTTCCCTTTACACTACAGACATTACTTTCTGATTGCACTGTAGGTCTGTACATTGATGCTTATTGTAGTTCCACTTAAAATGCACCATAAGCATTTATATGGGGTCTGCTTTTAAAGATGTAAAATATGCACAAATAAAGGCGGAATATCTACTTAATAATAATTTGCTTTTACGTCAACATTAAATTTTCCATATATTTTTACTCCTGACTCCAGCATTAGCTGACCTTGCCTTACACTTCCATTTAGTTCAGCCTTTAGAAATTGAAAAAAATACCAAAAGGACATATTGTATCACATGTCAAAATGCTCTATATCCCAACAGCCTTAGACTTCATGTAAGTCAAGGGCCCACAAAATAATTAAAGCAATCATGGTGCATTATAATTTGTTCTTTGTTGCTCAGTTTCAACAAGACGTCACTCAAACATTCTGGACATTTGGAACATTGCATACTTGATAGTTACTATTGAGTTCCATAGATATTGCTGTAAAATCTAGCAAAAATCCCACATTTGCAATTACTGTCTGGTTACCTCAGAAATATATATATATATATATATATATATATATATATATATATATGTGTTTAAGACCAAAATGGGCATTCTCACCACATACAGCGTTGTTCTTGCTCACTGTGCATTCATTGTGTAGCATAATTCATCTGTTCATTCTTTATGTTGCCACTTAATTATTCACCCAGAGAAGAAGTGTCTTGCAGGGCATTAAAGGATCTCTCACTAGGCCACATTTCTCATTATTATAAATATCAAAGGAAGTTCTTCCCGGTGATAATTTGTGCTAGATTAATAGGACAATTAAAACTTAATTAGAGAATACTCGATAGAACCCATCTATAACATGCTGCAATGTGTGCAAGTCTTTTAAACTGATAAATGAAGAGGCTGGACTTGTCAAAATATGTTTATTTACATTTTTAGTATGCTAAAAAGCAGCCAGTGAGTGTGTGATGGTGCTCTTAGACTTAATAGGCATTATAAACTAAAATTATTTTTAGGGACCTTGAATATAATTATAAAATTATTGATCCATATTTCTGTTGCCATTTAAAACCTTTTTTGACTTGGAGACGGTACATTTTCAGTTTTATTTTCTAAAATGTAGCAAATTTCCAAGGAATAGTTAATACCACAATCCATGTCCCGTATTCTATTCTAACTCTTGAAAACATGATTGGACAGATGTTCTTCCTTCTTTTCTAGGTCACATATAGAGCAGTGATTCTACCATAGTGTTAAGTAAGGTATCCCAAACCCAGAACAAACCCCAAGGTCCCGGCCTCACCTGTAACAGCTGCCTTTTGCTTCAATAGGAGCCCTCTGCTACTCAGATGCCTCCAGCTCTTAAGTGAGGGGACCAAGGTGAGCGTTCTGTGCAGACAAGGGAATCGCACCTGAAAACAGGTCAATATCAGGCAGAGCAGTACACAATCAGGAGACAAGAGTGTAGTCAAGGTCACAAGCCGGGTCAATACACCAATATCGCAGTACAGGAACAGAGAGAGTAGTCCGTACACGGGCAAAGGTCAGGTAGCAAACTAGACAAGGTCAGGGACAGGCAGGTTGAAGAACAGATCAGAAACACTAGAAATCGCACTCAGGAACTATTGAAAATAGACCTGCATTGGGCAGTGAACAATTGTGCACGGTCCCTTTAAATATTCGAATTTCACACCAATCGCTTTGACGTCTGGCAAATCGCTTGCGTCAAAACTGGAAGCACCATGAGAGGATGTGGTGGGTGTCCCCTCCTTGAGTCATCCCCACCACACTAAAGGTATTATTACACATAGTTCTAATGACATTCCATGAAGCAACAACTCAACTCACAAATCTAGATTAATAAACCGATTTCTTCTGCTTTATACATTTCATCTAATTGCCTTCCCATATCTAATTAGCTTTCCGTGCTTGCAGTAAAGTCACAAGTTGGCAGACAATCACTTTCCCTCATGTCTAAATCTCAGGAGGACTTTCTTGCCTCTTCTTTTTAGTAAAATAATTTTATCTGTGTATTTTGTTATTTGCTTATAGCAGTTTAGTTGCATGTCTGTGCACTCTTTCCAGCTCATGCATATCCTTCTTAAAGGAGAAATCAACCTGTGGGGAAAAAAACGCGTACCCCCCCACCCCAGGTAGACCCCTCTCCCTCCTCCCCCCATGCTAACTACCCCCTGGGGAAATGCCCCATACGCCATACTTACCCCTCACCGAAAATTCTTCCAGTGGAGTTCCACGCATCCATCTTCTGCCTCCTCTGTAAACTGACTGGGAGATTGGTATTTTTGCACGTGCGCAGTTGGAGCAGTTGCTGGTTTGCGACAACTGCGCATGCACGGAATTACACGGAAATTGCCGATCTTTCAGTCAGCTTACCGAGGAGCCGGAAGATGGATGCGTGGAACTCCGCTGGAAGAATCTGCGGGGAGGGGTAAGTATGGAGTATGGGGCATTTCCCTGGGGGGGGGGTAGTTAACCTGGGGGGGAGGAGGGAGGGGGGTATGGGTTTTTTTCCCTACAGGTTGAATTCTCCTTTAAGGGCCGAATTCCAAAACTGCACTGCATACGCAAGGTGAGGTCTTACCAGACCTTTCTCATGCACTTATGTCTTAGATTACACAAAGCTTTTATTGGAAATTGGGTCCAATTTAGTCCATCAAAGTTCAAACCTTCCAAATGATTCTCCGTACTCCTATATAATATACATATGATGCATAAGATCCATGAATATCCTGTAAATGATATCCTTATAAATGGTGCATCCGCTATAATCGGAACTTACTGATTTCATTTCTGTCACATGACTCACTGAAACTTGTGTGCTATAAGAAATTAAGTACCCCATGTTGCAAAATATGAGGATATTAGAAGTCACCTCGGAGTTCCATGTCCTGTATAAAATCACTCTCGTCTTTATATGGTCTTGGAACTCCTCGCTAACTTATAATATCCTTATATTTTACAAAAGGGAGTACTTTATTCACTATATACAGACCCATTGATAGTTTATATATACAGCTATGGAATCATTATCCGGTAACCCGTTATCCGGAAAGCTCCGATTACATAAAGTCCGTCTTCCATAATCCAAATAATTCAGATTTTTAAAAATGATTTCCCTTTTCTCTGTAATAATAAACAGTACCTTGTACTTGACCCAGGCTAAGATATAATTAATCCTTATTACTTGATTAATCTAATTTTAAAATAAACCAAGTCTGTTTTTTTACATTATATTGTTTAATTGCATGTTATGGTGGATATGTTGTTCTAACCTCATCTATATTCACTGTTCTAGGTTCCTACGCATTTGTATCCCCATTAGTTGGGGTTTTCTTTTTAGCAATGACACCAATATGGATTGTTATAGCATCTAAACATCCAGCCACAAGAACTGTTCTTCATTCCGGCTGGGAGCCGGTCATTACCGCAATGCTTATTAGCAGGTTTGTTTCATTAGGCAATTTTGTTTCTTGCAGTGGTTCAGAGCTCTGAAATTCTTTAAAGACATGATGTTCTTATTACTATGCAGCCCTGTGCAGGTTATATAAAGACATAAAGACCAGCTTTGTATTTTGAAGAAATTCATTGTTCTATGGGCAGATATAGTATTCAACAGATATTCTACTATTCATATTGTTTGTGTCTAGATGTGGACTGTTATATTAGTGCGGGGGTTCCTAAAGAGTTGGGGAGCAACACAAGAATGAAAAATGTTTCTGGGGATGCCAAGTAAGGGCTGGGATTGGCTAATTGGTAGCCCATATGTGGGCTGACAGCCTACAGGAGGCTCTGTTTGGCAGTGCACCTGTTTTTTATGCAACCAAAACTTGCCTTTAAGCCAGGAACTCAAAAATAAGATCCTGCTTTGAGGCCACTGGGAACACGTTGCTCACGGGCCAATGGTTGGGGATCCCTGTAGTAGATTGTATCTCCAATATACTTGCATTAAATCAATATAGTATTCATTTGTGCTGCATTCCAATCTTCTCCAACTTGGAGATCTACAGACGGGTGCAGCAATCAGTTCCAGACTGCAGAGTAGCGTATAGGGGATCTAAGCATAAGTTCTTTGCTATAGTAAGTAGGGATTTATTTATCTGTTCGAGGTTGGAACAAGACTAAGGGATTTATCTGAATGAAAAACTTCAAGATGTTCCCTTACTCTGTCTAAGCACTGAATAATGGTGCGTTCTTGAGGGCCAAGACTTTTAGCAGCTCCAGGAGACATTCTGACTTTTAGCCATTTGGAGTGCACCACAGTGTAATCATTTTTCTTCTTTAATGAATCAAAACAGTTCCCTCTTAATATGCTTTTATTAAGGCAATAAAACGGGGATAAAGGCTTATTGCCCATTAAAATTTATCCTGTCAAATCACACTGCAGAACTCGCTCAAACTCCATGGTTCATATACTTGGGTCTTCTACCAATCCTGCTGTATAAAACAGTTGGTATGTGACCAGCTTAAAAATAGGTTTGGAAGAAGTTCTTCCCTTGATACATTAAACACTGCATGCATATCACTATTTGTCTTTTTTGTGCCTAGGCATCAGGTTTAAGAATTAAGAAACCTGTTGGCATTTCTGTTTCTCTGTACTATTGCTATGAAATAGTTTTCTTTTATAGTTTTTTTTAAACATCATACACTACCCACATTACTAGTTTTGATAAAAAATAGTATAATAGTTACTGCAAGACACCCCTTTGAACTTATTCTTTTCCATTCCTATTTTATATCTTAGCATGGTATCCTTAATTAAATGCTAATTAAGCAAAAAGCCCAAAGCAGAGTGAGTTTGTATGAGACTGACTACAAAGGAAGTTTAAACCTTGGTGCATTGCTTGCGTCAAAGCTGTGAAAATTCCTAAAGAACCTTGCATTCATTTGAACTTAGAATTGTAAATCAAGTTTTTAAATAAATCATTAGCTACCTGGGGCACGCTACTCAATTAAATGCTTTTTGTGTTTTTTTCAGCATTGGTGGCCTTATACTAGACACTACTGTGTCTGATCCAAATCTTGTTGGGATTGTTGTCTATACTCCAGTGATAAATGGTAAGAATGCTACATGAAGAATACTTTTATAAAGCTTTTTGTCACTGTGATCACATGCATGCTGTGAAAAGGGTCCAAGTAATGAATGGGTAATATAAAAATATGCAGAAACTTCTATATAATTAATGTCACTCCTACCTTAATGCAAATATATTTTTTGCTGTTCACCGCATTCATTATGTCTTAATACATTAATACAAATGTTTCATCTTAAACAGAGTTTAACAGTAAGTTTATCAACATTTAATCAGCTCTAGAGCACTCTTAATTACTCAGTGTGCAGCTTCTTGTCCTACCTAGAGAATGGAAAGAATTTCTAAACACAGGAATCAATAATACTGGGTGGTGCATCCTTTCCTTTAAATTGCTCTGAGATCAGCATATGCTTGTAACGTTACTCGAAATTTTGGCTTCTGTAAGGTCCTAGCATGGTTGTGTTTCTTTTGTGGCTACACCTTAAATTAACTTTGGGCTGTGGCAATAGCATCTTCCCTTGGAAAGGTATCAAGTTGCGCCATTTTCAAATGGCATAGATTCTTACTCAATGTTGCAGAGTTTGGAAACTAGTATAGGTATGGGATATGTTATCCAGAAACCCGATATCCAGAAAGCTCCAAATTACGGAAAGGTCGTCTCCCAAAGATTCCATTTTATACAAATAACCAATTTTAAAAATGATTTCCTTTTTCTCTGTATTTATAAAACAGTACATTGTACTTGATCCAAACTAAGATATAATTAATCCTTATTCGAAGCAAAACAATCCTACTGGGTTTAATTAATGTTTAAATCTTATTTTAGTAGACTTAAGGTATGAAGATCTAAATTATGGAAAGATCCAATATCCGGAAAGGTCCCAAGCATTCTGGGTAACCGGTCCCATACCTGTAATGGGTTAAGAGCCTTCTTTAGGTGACATTACCCTGCAGGAAAATCTTTCTCCATTAAAAGAACCCTCTAGCTTCAGAGAGGAATGCTTATTCTGAGTCTCCATATAATTTGTATGCTGTAGAGAAAATGCCAGAGCCCACAAAGAAGTCGCCTTCGTTAACTGAAGGCATCTCAAAGCATAAATCTGCTGTTCCAGTCAACTTGGCAATTATAAAGAAGATAAAGTCGCTGTGGTCAAATCTTGAAATGGAACTGCCTTTTCCTGAGAAATGATGTGGCTATGTTAGACCTTCCTGTAGTCCACTGCATTTCAGAATTGGCAGAACTATAACCTTTTACCTGAGCATAAAAAGCAGTATGGATTAAACCGTAAAACTCCTGTTTAGCATTAGCTGTTTTTGTGACTCTGCATGGAAAGTTTGCTGTCTTAATAGGGCAGCCATAATGGGACATGAATGATTCATTGAGTTTAATCTTGGAGTGGTGGTGGTTACGATACAATGAACAATGTTAAGGTATCATTACTCAGGATATCACTTTCTCTTATAATGAACATATGCGAATGTGTATTTGGAGGGCCTGTTAAATATCAAGTGAATATCCAGGATCATTCCCTTATAAGGGGTGAATGTGTGTGCAAAAATATTCATGCGACTGTAGCATAACTTCTCACTGATCATGATTTTATATCTAGACCAGCTTTCCTGAAGCTGCAGAGTAAAATATTTCCCAAGCAAGGCCAGAAGGTGGCAGCAGAATCACTATATCTGTGTATATTAACCTGGCAAGAGAAAGGCAGTTACAGTGCTTTCATTGTAGCAACCTATATCAGAGGTAACACAGCTGGCAACTTTTCCTGCACAATTGGAAATTATAACAGTAGAGGGCAGCTCTTGCTTTTTTCATATAATTCATACTTGGTGTATGAAGTAGTCATAAATCCTCCCAAACACTTCCAGCTGTAATAGGCAGCATTCCCTGAAATATGTGTTAAAATGATGTTTATTTTGCCAGCAGCAACTGAAACAGCATAGCAACTCTGTATGTACAGTGGATAGAGCATGTTGTCAAATTCATCTTTTAAGACTAAGCAGGAACTAAGACGGATACTGTAATTGTTCAAGGCATTCCTAATAATACTGCTCTGCTTATTTTTTGATTTGGTAGGGCACACGGGAAATTCGCTTATTTAAAAGAGAATGTTTCTAGAACATTGGGTGCTGTTGCTTTGTCTGCAGGCAGACGGATATAAAGAGATGTGCAATATAGCACACAGTGCGGTAGCACAAGGCAATAACAAATGGCATAGCTAAAAGCCCAACCTGTAGGATAATAAAAACTTGTAGCCAAGCAGCGGGAGAGCTGAAAAACATGTTAGTCATACCTGAGAGTCATTTCACATCCAAAGTGAGAGTCCTGTATTGCATCACATCTCCTGGCTGTATATTGTGATCTGAATGGAAGCAGAACACAATAGAACATAAACGAGTATATTCCTTGCCCCAGACATCTGCTTTATGCTATAACTATGTGCATTGCAGCACTTCCACACATTCTGGCAATTACATGTAAATGAAGACTACTTTGCTAATTCTTATCTACTTGGACTGGCTTTTCTGAGCTCACTGCTGCTGCTTCAACCCATTTAATAAAGTGAAATCTTAGTATTCAGGCATGGTCAACCCGACAGTGTCAGCAGTTAAGACCGAGTTTAAATAGCTGTCTGCATCTGTGTGGATCTACTTTGTTGTACTTCTTACTGTTTTATTTGTTATGGGGCCAGAACAACCCATTAACATTAAATATTGGGCAGGGTGACCTATCTTGTCGGCTCCAATAAATTCCTGCCTAGAGGCACAGGGAGATGAAATGATTTTCTCCCAATCACAAATAACTGACATAAGAAGCCTAGATCAGAACCACGTGACAGCCAGTGGTCCATACTCTGCTCCTTTTATTTTTGATTCATCTGGAGATGCTAAACATGGTAATGCACTTTCTTTATCCTTGCTGCTCTTTGCACTGCACATTTCTGTCACTCCTTCACTGACCATAACCTCTTTGTGTACCGGATATTCAGTATAAATATTCCATGCTATAAGATTTAACGTCCTCTGGCTTTGGAAAATTTATACAGGAAAATGAGCATAAGTATTTCATTCTAAGTTTTATTAGGTTATATGTCTGCCGTTTTCTGTTTGCCCAAATTTAAAAATAAATGGTGCTCACTGTACTTTGTTTTAAGTAGCTGGTTAGAAACCACATTTGCATGTGTTACCGGTAAATAGCAGTGAAAACCGCAAAGCCCTCAACAATGAGAGAGTTGTTTGCCTGCTACTGGCCTGTTACCTGTGAAAGCCCAAATGCAGAATATAGATTTAAACAGCTAGACTCCTTATAGACAGAGGGCCACTCTAGCAGTTATTGCGCTTTTGTAAATAAAAAAACTTTTCTTTCTTTTTTTTACGCTTCATTTTTTGCATTATATCATAGCAAACTGTTTACCAATTGTTATTATAAGTGAGAGTAATTTCATCAAATCCATCCATACCTTTTTTTCTCTCTCCCTCCCATTCCTAGATCTCCTTCATGTCTTTCCTGATTCTCTTTCCTGATTCTCTTTCCCCCCAGATTTTGGCAGATTTTTGTAATCCACCCCTCTTTTTCATCACTACTCCAGAAGTATCTTTCCATAAGAGTTTATGAAGTACAGGTATAGGACCAATTATCAGGAAACCTGTTATCCAGAAAGCTATGAATTACGGGAAGGCCGTCTCCCGTAGACTACAATACAACCAAATAATCCAGCTCTGTAATAATAAGCAGTACCTTGTACTTAATCTAAACTAAGATATAATTAATCCTTACTGGAAGCAATACCAACCTACTGGGATTATTTAATGTGTAAATGATTTCCAAACTAAGATATACGTAATCCTTTTTGGAAGCAAAATCAACTATTTAACGTTTACATGATTTTCTAGTAGACTTGGGTATGAAGATCCAAATTATGGAAAGATCCTTTATCCGGAAAACCCCAGCTCCACAGCATTCTGCATAACAGGTCCAATAACTGTATACTTGTTGCTATGGTTTGGCATTAATCTCCTCAGTGGCTTGTAATACCCTTATATTTGAGAGTTATCCCTTAAAATGGCCATACACGGGCAGATTAAAGCTGCCGAAATCAGTCCTCTACACCAATTCGGCAGCTTATCTGTCTATATATAAGGGTCTTCCAACGGGTCTTCTCGATAGATATCTGGCCACTATATCAATTGGGAAGGTTTCATTTTTCCGGTGATGGACCTGTCGGAGCCCATTGCGCCTCTTTGTGATCCGATCGTTCGGCCAGAGAGCCTAACGTCCAGATTAGGCAAATATATCCCTGTCGTTGGTGTGCATATCGGGGAATCACCAAGCAAGTGGATCTTATAGTGTTTGGCCAGCTTTAGATATGTAACCAGATAAACACACTTTCAAAGATAAAAGCATATTCCCTAGCTATGACATAAGGGCAGAGAAAATGGCACATAATGTTTTTGGCAGTAAGGAGCAATGGAGCAGGTGTAATTGAAGACAGACTGTGTGTATATATAAGGTTACAAGTAGAGGTTTTTATACTACACAATTGTTTTTTGCAGCACTTAGATCTCCATACAGGAGAAGAGTCAATGGTTTTCATTTTTCAATTTATGCCTCTAGCAACAGCCTTGTTATTTTGCATGAAAAAAGTAAATTTGGACCAGCTAAAGACTCATGTTTGGGATAACCAGCTATTCCACATGTACATACAATGTTAGTTCAATGGGACAGGGACCTCCTTCCTGCTATGTCTTTTCGCACTAAGGGGCTGATTTATTAACATTTGAATTTGCATTTTTGCCACGATTCAGAATATTTTGAGTTGAAACTCGTGAATTCAAATTATTCTTTCCAAAATGCTAATGTACATGTTTTTTTTTCCCAAAAAATTTGAACATTCAAATTCAAATATTTGGCATCTAAAAGTTGCAGAGTAAAGTCAATGGGAGCCATCTATGGCAAATTTAAAGTCCTTTTTTCAATGCAAGTTTCTAAAACTTGATGAAAATGTTGAGTAGATGTTCAAGTTATTTTTCATGATTTTATTCAATAAAATTTTCTAGATTCTAATTTTTTAATAAATAAGCGAACATTTGAATAGTTTATTAGGAGTAGAAAAAAACATTGCATACATTTGAATTCTGATAAAAGATTTCTTTACTTAAAGAGCAAGGAAAGTCCTCAAATCATCTCTTTGCCCAACAGTAGTACTCCATTGCCCCTTGCAAACCGCTATGTTTCATCAGCATGAAAACTTTACTTGTTTAGTTATGCAGCTCAATATAGTATTTCCCAGGTCGCCGCATGCGGGTGCCATTTTGATCCATCTACGTCATTCACAGGGATCACTGAATATCTTCTTCACATTTGCAGTCACTGCCCGCAACCCTATGCATTCTGAGAACTTTATGCTCTTGCGATCACAAAGGTACTTCTAGGCATGCAACCCATCTTGGTCTTAGTCCAGGAGCTCAGCTTAGATGGAAGTGCCGTTCTCCTCGTGTGTAAATGCAGCGTTGATTTACAGATTCTTGGGAAACCGTGCGTGCTGGAAACTCTTGGTGAGGGGCTATTCATTATTTTTTATGTGCTCTATCTGGATGCCAGCATTTCTAATCAGGGTTTCCTTGTCATTTAAACTGGAATTGTGCATGGAGCCAGGCATTACTGGGATCATTGGCAGGTTATAATCTGTTCATTTGGGCTATCCACAATCTAGTCCCTGTGCTAGCGTCTGACCCATATGGGAAGGGATAAAAAGCTTAGCGTGAAAACAACTGAGAAAACGGATGCTTATAGTATCAAGAAGAGGGCACATGCATTCATCTGTACATCTATAGCAATTGCCCTTGCCTTGTGGATTAAAGGAAAGATGATTCAAATCTCATATGAAACCATTAGCATAAAATAACCAGTTGCTATTCATATTAAAGTGCAGAAGATATGAACTATAATTAGCAGCCAAACAGTTGAACGCTAATTCGGAATGACCAGAAAGAAACAGAACAATATGTTCCTATAGCTTTCAGGGCTAGTCCACACGGGGAGATAGCCACGCGTTTGCGGTCGCGGCGACAAAGCCTGGCGAGGCATTTTCAGGCGACTGTTGAAAAGCGCATCGCCTCGTGTGGTTAGCACAGGCGTTTTTACATAGGCGCCCATACAAAACTGTCGCCTGCGCCGGTCGCGGCGACTGGCGCGGCGCTTTGTCGCCGCGACCGCAAACGCGTGGCTATCTCCCCGTGTGGAATAGCCCTCAAAGCCAAAATGGTGTAAAGATTCTTATGCACAATGAACTCCACAAGGGCTCTTTTTAGATTTATTGTATTTTTTTGCTTCATAATTGAGAATCCACCTATTCACAATACTTCAGTCTGTGGTCTGTTTGAACATCATTCACTTCTTTCAAACATGTTTCTAATCTATTGTATGCTCACATAATTGAGGCAAAGAGGAGAGCAAACTGTGCAGAACAGAGAAAAATAGCATCAATAACAACAAGGCAGAACATTTAGGTATGGTTTCATTTTGTTTCCTCAAGCAAGAGTGTTAAAAATATCATAGCAATGGCACTGATTGAAGTGCACTTGATTGAAAAGCAATTGGAATTACTGGCCATTTGGAATCCTGTAGCCCTTATAAAAAATTGGACATAGCTTCCCTTTGCAGCCTTTTGCCCTGGTTTTCTGGGTACCCTGATCAACTTAAATCTGTTTAGTTTAAGGGTGCCCATTCATTATTAAACACGCATAAAGGCTCTTTCATAAATGCCATTTTCTGCAATTCAATTCATTTTCACCAAATGCCTAGTAGAGGAAGGGGTAAAGTTATTATAGTAACCAGAGATTTAGCAGATGTATGGGTCAGAGCAAACAAGCCACATTTTCTAACATAATCCTTGTAAGACTGTCTTGTTAGTAACTAACTGCTATCATTCTGTTATTGTTAATATATAATATTATATTAGTGCTGATTATAGTTTTATTTAATTGTATAGTACTAAGGATAACTTATAAAGATAATAGATGCCCATTTTTATATACATCTTTTTAACTTCTCCCTTTTTTGTCTTCTTCTACAGGCATTGGTGGTAATTTGGTGGCCATTCAGGCAAGCCGAATATCTACATATTTGCATTTATACAGCATCCCTGGGGAGCTGCCAGAAGATGCCAAAGGTTGTTACCACCCTTGCAGGACCTTCTGTGGAACAGGTTTAATATACTTTTATTTTATTTTTTCCCCCCCTCGTTGAACTGAATTGAACTTGGAACGGCCAGGGAGATGACTTGTCTTGGTGCTTAAATTCCAGGAATCATTTAAAAAAGTTTTAAGCAGATGATAAAATCCCATGGCTTTATTTTTCTGCTTCAGTTTCGGCTTATGTGAGGACCCGTGTTTCTATAGCAACCACATACAGATTCAGTTTCAGTGTGGATTGATTAAAATAGTGATGATGCATCACTGTAATGACTGAGGAAACGTTGGTGAAAATAACTTGGGTGTCAAAATCAGACAAAAGTCTGTTAATATAGTTACCTAATCTTTTGCAGCAGTCCGATAGTCTTAGAAGCCATTATCAGTGTCTGAGTAGTATAGACCTGCCCAGTCTTCCATTCTGTCTGTCACATCACTTGCTTCTCGGCAAGGGCAGTCATATAGTCATGTAGGCTGGGGCACTTAGTTGTAAACATGTCTATCGATAGAGTCTTGAGTCCTGTTGTAATAAAATGTGTATATAGACTAGGAAGTGGCACTTGTGATTAGCACTTTTCTGCATACTGGCAAGGGCTATGTATGTGTTCCATATTCCCAGGGATTCCCCTTGGTTATAGGGAATCAGAACATTTTATGGTTGAGATTTTTTCTTGCCTTTACTTTGTGTACAGTATGTATAAGATTAAAATTTAACAGTATGGGGGTTATTATGGAACAAAATGTGTTTTGATATCACACACAGCACAATACAGAAGGTCGCAGCATTCATTTTTATTGGGTAATGATCTGTGTAAATGGACTGGGACACTGAGCCACACAAACCAACTGTCCACTTGATTTGCTCCATCTGTATCGTTCGCCATAAAAATCCAGATTATTCAGATTATTTAAGTATAGATTCTCACTAAAGAGATGGGCATCAAATCAATCAGTATACTATAGACCACCTCTCGTTCTATTAAACCTTTGTCTCTAAGTTTATATTGCAGTGTAGCAGTAATTGGTGCCCATTTGTAGTGTTGCCTATATGGACTCTAATGAAATGATCATGAAAGTGGGTTAAAAGAAAAAACTGGTTTTCAACGACTGACGTGTGTTTTGCTTTCGCAGGAGTTAACAATAAATCGGCTCAAGTTCTACTGTCGCTCGTGATCCCAGGCCATTTAATTTTCCTGTACACCATCTATTTAATGAAGAGTGGTCACACATCCCTGACACCCATCTTTGTAGCTGTTTATTTATTAGCAGCTTTGCTACAGGTAAAGGACATTTTGCTCACAGTTTATGTTCATTACAACTAACTCTAACTTGACCGTTTTCTTTTTCTGATTTCATCAGTGAAATCAGTTATGTATATGGCTGCCTGTCATTTAATGAATTTAAAGGAGAAATCAACCTGTTCTGAAAAAACCTGTACCCCTCCACCCCAGGTAGACCCCCCTCCCTCCTCACCCCAGGCTAACTAGCCCCCCCCGGGAGATGCCCCCTACTCCATACTTACCCCTCGCCGCAGATTCTTCCAGCAAAGTTCCACGCGTCCATCTTCTTTGTCCTCGGTAAGCTGACTGCGAGATCTGCAATTTCCATGTAATTCCACGCATGCGCAGTTGCTCAAACTGCTCCAACTTCGCTGGAAGAATCTGCTGGGAGGGGTAAATATGGAGTATGGGGAATCTCCCTGGGGGGGGGTAGTTAGCCTGGGGGAGGTGGTAGGGGGGTCTACCTGGGGTGAGGGGTACAGGTTTTTTTCAGAACAGGTTGATTTCTCCTTTAAGCAGTATTCTACAAGACTAATTTATGTAATTAATGGCAGCATTTACATCTTTATTTTTCTGTTTGATTTGTCACGTATTCGTTCCACTTCTGTGAAGGATATATGTAGCAGATGAGAGTGACATTGAGTGTGCAGTGGATTCCCAGACAGCTGGCTCTTTTATATTCCAGCCTGTGGGGAGCACGATTCATTACTTCTCTAACTTGGTTAAAAAATCAACATAAAAAGAAACATGCATTCATTAAGTCGTAATTCTGAAATGCAGATCAGACTCCTAAGCTGCATCTGACAGATTTCTAGTGAAATGGTAGCTATTCTTTTAGAAAAGACAAACTCAGAGGAAGCAAAGATCCATAGCACATAAACTCAGTACAGGCATGGAATCCGTTATCCAGATACCCATTATACAAAAAGTTCAGAATTACGTTAAGGCCATCTCCCATAGACTCCATTATATCCAAATAATCCATATTTTTTTTTTTTTTTTTTAAATATTTGCTATTTTTCTCTGTAATATTAAAACAGTACCTTGTACTTGATCCAAAGTAAGATATAATTAATCCTTATTGGAAGCAAACCCAGTCTAATGGGTTTATTGGGGGTTATTTATCAAAGGTCGAATTTCGAATTCACTTGAATTTTTTTTTTTTTTTACTCTAATGAATTCAAATATACCCACAACTCGAATCAAAGGTTATTTCTGAAAAAACTTTAACGTCTACTATTCAATCAAATAGTCCCGAGCTGAAAATTCGAATCTAATTCTAATCAAATTCAAATCAAGTTTTCCTCCAAAAAAAAACTTGAATGTCTGGAAGGCAATTAACATATTCAAATGGTTCAACAGACCTCTGCCATTGACTCGTAAATCAACTCAGCAGGTTTTAGGTGGCGAATATTCAAGAGAACTGTTTCAATGGTCGAGATATGATTAATCTCACATTCGAATTGGTGCTTTTTCAATTTGACACACAAAAAAAATCAAAAATTCAAATGTACCATTCGAACCTTAATAAATCTGCCCTCAATGTTTACATGATTTTCTAGTAGACTTAAAGTATGAAGGTCCAAATTACGGAAAGATCTGTTATCCAGAAAACCCCAGGTCCTGAGCATTCTGGATAACAGGTCTCATACCTGTACCTTTTAGTGTTGGATTATTATAATCCAGGTGTTTCTATCAAGGTGAATTAAAACTAGCAAAATTCAGGTTACTAAAGAGGTACCGTATGTTTTTTTTTCTATATGATGTATCCACCAGTGCAGTAAACAAAATGCACGTTGAACGTTATAGCAACCATTAGGCTCTGCTATTACTTGGTTTAGATTACAAGTTTATACATACCCTATCTAATGTATAAATGTACATCAAGCATTTTCAGCCTGATATTACAGGCCAGTTTAATGTCCGTTTGCTGAATGTTGCTGCTGAGTCAGTGAAAAGACAAACTTTGCTCAAGTCCTTATTTTGATTCCTGTGTCAGTCTGGCTAATTTAGTTGTACACACACTGCCGAGAGACCAGTTTTATGAACTCTATACAGAGCAAGGTCTCGGTATTAACTGTTAACACACTTAAGGAGCTCAAGATTTCATTTGCAAACAGTTTTAAAGGTGAGGTAATGAGCATAAAGAATGTTCCTGGTTCTGCCTGGCTGAGCTCGAGATTTGAGATTTTTTTTGCAGTTATTCTCTGATATATAAAGTGCTCTGAAATGTTCTAGAGTCAGCTCCTATCTATTAAGTAGAATAAAACACTAAAATATTTGCCTCATGAAATTGAAATTCTTCATTTTAGTTCTTGGCAGTCGTTCAACACATTATTGCTTCTTTTCATAAAAGCATTAATGCCAGCATACAGTTGGTAGAATAATGAGAGATAGTGTATTCAGAAGAGGGAGTGCATTAACATAGGAGAACTTTTGTTCATGTTCATAGGAGCAATTTATATAGTGAATTAAGTACCCCCTATTGTAAAATATAAGGATATTATAACTTTCCGAGGAATTCCTTGACCATATAAAAGCAAGGCCAAGTGTTATTATACAGGTCATGGAACTCCGAGGTGACTTCTAGTGTCTTTATATTTTACAACAGGGGGTAATTTATTTATTATAAAACATAAGTTTCAGTGAGTCATGTGACAGAAATGACATCACTAAGCTCTGATTATAACGATGACATCACTAAGCACCGTTTATAAGGATATAATACGCATGAGTGATGAATATCCTGTAAATTATAACCTTAAAAATGGTGCTTAGTGATGTCATTGGTTATAATCTGAGTTTAGTGATGTCATTTCTGTCACCTGCCTCACTGAAACGTGTGTATTATAATAAATGAAGTTCCATGACTTCTATAAAATCACTTGGCCTTCGACCTTATGCTTTTATAGGGTCATGGAACACCTCAGTAATTTATAATATCCTTATATTTTACAAGAGGGAATACTTTATTCACTATATATTTTACAGAATATTCATGGCTCTAGTGTATTATATATGTATAATGGAGTGTTGCTTAGAATTACGTTTTTTTCCACTATCCAAAACAGTTTTTTGTTAGAGGACCCTTTCAGCATTTTAATAACCAGCATGGAACCTATGCCCTTATGCTGAAATGAATGGAAGATGAAACCATTTAATAAAAAATATATTTGGATTCTGACAATTTTCTAAATGTGTTTCTCTCTAAAAGGTAAAAACTGTCTAGAAAGATTGATTACATGGCTGCTTTACTCTCCTCAGATGCCCTCTATACTGTCCCCAGAACTGCTTAGCAAACGGGGTGCTAGGTCAGCAGTCCACTGCCAAAGGATATCCTTTTATGTTACTCTGATTTCCCATTAACCTGCTGCCAGTGGTTTCCAAGAACTGATGGATGTGTCCTTGCAGTGTTTGAGAAGAGGAGGCTCGCATGGGCTACTCTCCAGAAATAACAGCAATTGGAAATACTGCTTAGAGAGGTCAGGCAGGGATTGATAGGATAATGGCTAGTTTTGGAAAAGTCAAGGTATATTGATACCTACTGGGTTAGAGGGGATTTGTCTTGTACATAAAAAACAAAGATCTATTTGATATCTTAGGAATTGCTGATCGCAAATTCTGTATTTTAACATAAGGCGAAGGTCAGAACAGAGGTGAATGGAGTTCTCATAACACAAGGAACAGGCACTGACCTTAATAAAATGTCATCTAATCATAAATTATTAATATATCTTATAGGTGGCTTCCTTTCCTAGCAGATGTATTAGAGCTCATTCAAATAACTGGTTCCAGTACAAACAAAATCTAACAAAATAACTGCCTTTTGCACAAATTCTGCATGTAGAGAGACAGAGATTTCTGGTGTTTTTAATAGAGTGAGCTCTAATACATCTTCTAGGCAAAGATATATTGGATCATTCATCTAACACCCAACTCCTGAATGAAGACGGATCGAGGAGAAACAGATGCTGAGAGAGGAATAGTGAAGATAAACTTTATTATTAAAATACTATTTAATGAAGCTGTAGTGAAGAGTTTACCATTATATTTAACATGCAATACAAACCATTCTCTTGGATGACCCCACACATTACACATTCAAACTCATCCTCTTGTCTTCCTTTTTTTTTCCTTCTTAAAAGAGCCTCAATAATAATATAATCTGCTGAAGAAAAGAGTGACTGTAAACCCTACTTATAAACAGAGCATAGTATCCTTTTGAAGTGTCATTGTACTGATCAGTTAGGGATTTTGAAAACAGTAGGAGGAAAATGCCTTTTTATTGCTGAATAAAAGAAGGATCTCTCCTTGACGGTGCAAGGAGACATTGCCTTGTAGGCATTCTACTTCTGACACAGCTGATTTTGACATAAGCTTTTATCAGCTAGCGAGTGAGAGTGATTCTCAGACATGAATGAGCTAGAATGGTTATGGCTGCAACCTGGGAGTCACACCTTTGTTTTCCACCATTGTAATAAATGTCATAAGAGCTTTAGGTATAAAAGAACTCTTTTCCTGGACTACATCTCTTAGAGGAACAGTTCAGTGTAGAAATGAAACTGTGTTCAGTGATTTGAAGGGGGGCCATATGGGGCATAGCACGCAGGTAAGATTCAAACGCAAACTCCCATGTGACCTCCTCTTCAAGGTGCTAACTAACTAAGAGTTTGGAGAGCTGCAAAGGAGTAAGCTTTGTTCTAGCTATTATGTTAGAGTGGCAACCCTAGTGGGTGCTGAGACGTTGTAGTCTCTGTGGGTGCTGAGATGTTGTAGTCCAGCAGCATTGGGGTACTGCAACATTGCTATAGAAAATTTATGTCCCCATTGACTTGTAATCTAGTTATTACCATTCAGACTTAATAAAGCATTTCTAATGAGGATTTAAAGTCAATCTCTTTAGAACACTAAATAAAAGCCATTTTAAATTAAAAAAAAACTTGTGAGTTTAAAGGACAATCAATTGAAGGATGCAATATGGTTTAGGAGTGTGGGGGGTTTGGGTGGTCTGTGCTACTTTTTCAGACAGGGTATGTGGTTATTTCCAGTTCCTTTATCTTCCTCAGAGCATCAGTTAAACACTAGGTTCTTATCTGTCTGCCAGTGGCGTAGGTTGTGCTGTTTTGTTGTTACTTCTTCCTTCTCTTTTCCTTAGTGCATAATCTCCCTCAATTAACTTGCAGGTTATGGGAAATAAATGGCAGAGTTGAATGTGTCACAGTCTATGTATTCCACTGAATAACTTTTTTTTGGCATGAAAAATGTGTGTTTAATGAGATGAAACAAATGCAGCTTTGGTCCATAATATCAGAAATATGACACATAAACCCCGTTACACTTCACACTATGAAGTGTCCTCATATATCTCTGCACTAATACACAGAGGGACTTTTATATTATTATACACTTATACTGAGTGTAGCAATAGAAGAGAAAGCAATTATGTATTGCAGCTGATTTACTGATAATATTTCCTGGTTATGGGCCATTGAACAGCATACATGGGTCACTTATGGGGACTGAATGGTTTCTAAGTGTCGTTCAATGGAATCTTTAACCTGTTACTTTCCATCTATTGCTTAAAGGAAAACTATACCCCCCAAACAACGTAGGTCTCTATAAAAAGATATTGCGTAAAACCGCTTATATGTAAAGTCCTGCTTCATGTAAATAAACAAATTTTATAATAATATACTTTTCTAATAGTATGTGCCGTTGGGTAATCATAAATAGAAAATTGGCATTTTTAAAAATAAGGGCCGCCCCCTGGGATCGTACGATTCACTATGCACACAAACACACCAACAAATTATACTTCTTAGGTCACATGAGCCAATTAACAGTCAGAGTTCTGCCTTTTGCTTCAACACTTCTTCCTGTTATAGTTAGAGTTGTAGTATTTTTGGTCAGGTGATCTCTGAGGCAGCACACAGACCATCACGAAATCGGGGTTCAAGGCAAGAGATGTAAAAGGGCAATATTTACTTAAATATATATTCCAGTTTGGTAAGATTCTTTAATATGACACTTAATACGATATAAATCTGTTGCTTAAGTATTCATTTTGGTGGTATAGTTTTCCTTTAACCGCTTGGAGCTTGAACGTTACATCTCGGTCAAAAATGAATGAATTTGATGCAGCCAGACTGCCCCAGATTTAAGTCTTCGGGTTTCTTATCTTCATACTCCTGCACTTATGCATTATCATTGTCACGTCAAAATTCTATATAGTGGGATGTAAACAGAATTCTGCATATTTTATATCCTCTTCCTACTCATAATAAATTCAGTTATTTTGGACCATTGGAAGACTGGTGCTTGCATTTCTGTATGAAGCACGGCAGTGTGTATATAAGGTGCTAAAATAGTGTATAGACTGTCAGATTCTTGTGTTACTCAGTGCAGGAAGATTATATTTGATTTTAAAGGGGTTGTTCACCTTTGAGTTAACCTTTAGTATGATGTAGAGTGGTATTCTGAGACAATTTGTCATTGCTTTTTATCTTTTATTATTTGTGGTTTTTGAGCTTTTTATTCAGCAGCTTTCCAGTTTTGCAGTTTTAACAGTCTGATTGCTAGGGTCCAAATTACCCTAGCAACCATGCATTGATTTGAATAAGAGACTGGAATAGAAAGATGAGTAATAAAAATAAATCTGTATCCTTACAGAGCATTTGTTTTCAAATGGGGGTCAGTGACCCCCTCTTGAAACCCGGAAAGAGTCAGAAGCAGAAGGCAAATAATTTAAAAGTTGCCTAGAATTAACCATTCTATAACATACCAAAAGCTAACTTAAGTGTGAACCACTCCTAGGAAGTTATAGGAAGTTCTGTAGAAGCCACATGCAGAGCAATACGTGGAATTGCTATAGCCACATAATACAGGTATGGGACTTGTTATCCAGAATGCTTGGAACCTGGGATTTTCTGGATAATGGATCTTTCTGTAATTTGGATCTTCATACCTTAGGTCTACTAGAAAATCATGTAAAAATTAAATAAACCCAATAGGCTGGTTTTGCTTCCAATAATAATTAATTATATCTTAGTTTGGATACAGTACAAGGTACTGTTTTATTATTACAGAGAAAAAAAAATGATTTGGATAAAATGAAGTCTATGGGAGACAGCCTTTCTGTAATTTGGAGCTTTCTGGGTAACAGGTTTCCAGATAACTATTCAATACATGTGCAAAAGTTGACAAATCCTCCATAGCCGCAGGAAACCTCTCTGGCAGCTGCTCTAAAGAAGCAATTCATTCAAGTGTCTGCAGCTCAGTAACGAATGGTAAATGTGAATAAAGTATGTAGTATGTATTAAAGTATATACACTGATTTATAATGTATTACCATATTTATGTATAATTTATTTCTGTTGCTTAAAGTTTTTTTTTTTTTTTCATTTAAATGAGTATGGGGTAATGTACAGTAGCTTGTTCTAATGTGGGAGGGAGGATAAACGGAGAGTGTTATTTGGACTAGGCTGAATGAGGGCTTCTTCACAGAAAGTAAATTAATGAGCCTTTGACCCAAAGTATGCTGTGCATGTTTGCTTCAGCTTGTCACCGTTCTGCATAAAGCAAGCTCTGTGTCCATATAATCCAGAATGTTTCCAGAGCGTCCATGTTTGGAATGGTGTGGGCTCTACTGAACGTTCTGATTGTCATGTAGAAGTAGCCACGTCTCACAGACATTGCTGTTTTGTTTCATTGACTCCGCAGGTATTTGCTCTGCTATGGATCGCAGACTGGATGGTGCATCACATTTGGAGGAAAGGAAAAGATCCCGACAGTTTCTCCATTCCTTATCTTACAGCCCTGGGGGATCTGTTGGGCACGGCATTGCTCGCCATCAGTTTCCATATTCTTTGGATTATAGGGGACAGAGATGGAGACGTTGGAGACTGAGACGTGTAGTGCCAAACCAACCTTCTCCTGACTGTGACCAAATCTGCCAAACCCAAACAAAATGTCACATTAAGGATGAGTGGAGTGCATCTTCTCGGCACAAGCAAACATAAGGGTCCATGGCAAAAATGTTCTTTTTAGCAGGGGAGATTGAATTGAAATGCACAAATGGCACACTGCTTGTACATTTTATTAAACATTGGAGAGGACAACATGAATTTAGCTGATTGTCTTTGAAACCACAATTAATATGCACCTTACATTAAAGGGAAAAGGGTATATTTCTGGCTAAATTATTACAATATGTCAATATATTATCATGGGGAAAAATGGAGGTATTGAATTTTTTTTTTTAACTTAATTTAATTTTACTTATGTTAAGACATTTCTATGTATCATTTCTTCCATGAGCAGTTCATTCTTATTTGCAGATGTAGCAGCACCTATGTGAATGGGAAAGAGGCTGGTTTCAGTTTATATTGAGATGTAGCAGCACCTATGTGAATGGGAAAGAGGCTGGTTTCAGTTTGAAGTTGTCTGTAAGTTCCACAAAAGTCTATTATTTAACTAAGGGCTCCTTGCTCTAAATTTGTCCACACATGAACCAACCAGCAAGTCCACTGCAATCAATCAAACAGGCCACATGTAAAGACTCAGTGATCAGATTGATGCTGGTGGGCACTTGCACTTTGGGCAAATAACAATGCTTTGACTTTTTGTAACATAGGTGACTTGCCATTAAAGTGTTTCTAGGTTCTGCTTATCATGTACTATATATTTGTTTTTTATTGTGATGTAATAAAGGGGTAGTTCAACCTATAATTAAATTTTAGTAGAATGTGATCATCTCAGATCATTTGCAAATGGTCATTTTATCTTTATTTTTATTTTTTTAAGTCAACTTTTATCCAGCAGGTCAACTGTTTTCAGTCTTAGTTGTTACCTAGTTGCTAGGGTCCAATTTACCCTAGCAACGAGATTGTGTTTTAAATAGACTGGAAAATTAATTTAAGAGTTTCTGTATAGAAAGTAACAATAATAAAACCTTATAGGGTACAATGTTTGACTGCAGGGATCAATGACCCCCATCAGCCAGATAATGTTTAAAATTCAAAAGAAGCAGGAAGGGACATTTTTTTCCAGTCTTTGAACTAAGACAATTAAAAATTATGAAGAATAGAGCTTTCTATAACACACTAAAAGTTAACTCAGCGGTGAACTACCCCTTTAAGCAAATCTGTAAATGAAAGCTGTCCTGTTTCTGTTCTTTTTTGCAATTGTTGCTGGGTACGTAAAGGGACAGTATACACCCCTTTTCAACATTAACTAAATGAATAGAGCTTGTGCTGGACATACTTTTTGCCTATTATCTTAATTAATAAATATGGTTTTTGCTACATTTACCAGTAAATACGAATATGAAGCCAACTTCATTTTAGCACTTCCTTCCTTCTGGTCCCAAAGAACTTCAAAGGAACTGATACAACTAATTACCAGTTCACTGAGATGCCCCTAGTAATAAGCTGCTGCTTATAGAAGGAAAACATTTGATTGTTTAAGGGCAGGACTCCGCAAAATGCATTGTTCATGCGACGTGACACGACTGTCGGATGCAGATGCTGCGTCTGCATCCGACAGTCGTGTCGCATGAACAATGTGACACGATCCGACAATAGTATTACTTACCTTATTTCCGTCGCATCCGACGTGACGCCTGCATTTTTGCACAGCTCGTCTGAACTTGCCGGAATCGTCTGTGGAGTCCTGCCCTTAAGATAGATAAGGAGCTCTGAACAAATTGTCCTGTTTATAAAAGTGAACATAGTCTTAACTTGGCCATATACTCGCCAAACGAGCAGATCTTTCCCTGATATGCCCAAATTCAGGTGGGGAATATCAGACTGACCTAATCGTTTGGCCCTTTGCTCCAACAATAGTTCACGTCAGGGCTGTATTTAGGTCCGATGCTGCCCTAGGCATCGTACCTAAACATGTCCCTACGTCGTGCTCGCTGACGACACGCCAGTGCACTGATGTCACACATCGTATGCTTTGTCATCACGCACTGTTTTCGATGGAAGTGACGACATCGTGCCATGCGCATGGCATCACTTTCGCATTCTTCCTCTGCCCCTCACCCCCTCTGCTCTGTCACCGGATTTCCTATGGAAGGGTGTGGAGGGTTTAATAAAAACAAACAAAACAGGCACCCAAAACCATGCCGCCATAGGCACAGGCCCTCGGGAGGCCTATATTTAAATATGCCCTGGTTCACGTGAGGGTATATAGACTTTTGGGGCGCAGACTGCATAAATGAAGTGATATGCTCCTCTCCCTGACAGGATTGTCAAACCTGCCTGATTGACATCTTGCTGATTTTTGGCCAGATAGTGGTCGGGAAGGCCTGTTGGAGCATGGCCACCTTAACATTCAAATTCGTGCTTTATAATTGCAAAAAAGTAGAAAATAAAACAATAGGCAGAATGTAATTTCAACCCAAGTTGTGTGCGCTCATTTTTAGCAAAGGTGTTTTCAGGTGTATACTGTCCCTTTAAAAGGAAGGCAACTGTATGAGTCCCCTATTGCACAGTATGTACAGTAAGACCATTAGTGCTGTGAGACATGTAGTATAGAGCATAATCCGTTATGAATGTATGAAAATGAATGTATGTCTGATACTGTAAAGAATGCAGTTACAGTACTATCCATAAGAATATTCCTTTCATTTCTAAGTGGGCAGTTGTCAGTTTAGTGTTCCCAAAACGGTAACCGCAGTATTCATAGAGCTTCATGCACACTGGCAGTTTTATATTGCTTGTCTGAGGAACCTGTATAAATGTCTGTGCTTGGGCCCGTGGGAATGAATAACAAACCCAGACACTGATGTTCCCGGTAGTAAGGAGCACTCCCTTTTCTGTGCATTTAGGTGTCTGCTCTCCTCATTACAGGGGCCAATTGGGATGATAATATGCACTGGCCTAGCTCTAGGCTTCAGCTGGATATCTGGAACATTGGTCTATGGTGAGGCTCAAATGGATTTATTGAATCCTATAAATGGCTCTAGCTGCTTCTACTTCTAAATAGAGCCTATATAAAGTGTTGCACTCCACTTGTGCTACTGTTTCTATGTTGTGTAAAAATGGTACTTAACGGCAGCTACTGCACATGCCCAAAAACCTCATAATTCTGGTAGTTTTCTGGTAGTTTTTTTGGATTTGTCCTCAGTGTCGAGTGTTCTGATCATAAGAGGCCATGACGGAAAATCGAGATGCCCTGCTCTAGAAAACACAATATAACAGAAGGCCTAACACACAGCCTTTTAAATTTAGCCTTAAAATTTGACAAAAGGCCAAACTGCAATGTTAGAGCCATATTGGACCAAGCAAAGCACTGACCTCTGTTTCGAACCACCAATAAAGACAATGAAGTTAATTCCTGTTATACTGTGTGCTTCTTTTCATAGGCCTTGTCCGTGCTAAATATGTGTAGAATGAATAAAGCTGCCCGACGTGGTCACAACTGAAGAGGAACAGAATGCAGAAGGAATGAATGTATTTATCCTTCATACAAATGTTAACATTTATTGAAAGGTTGTATGTTTGCATCACTAATATGGAAATATTTTGTAGCCAAGATTATTCTTAGTACGATGAGGGGAAAGTGCATGGCAATCCCTTCTAATCCGCTCTGTTCCTGCTGGGGGAAAAGAAGACCACAGCCGTGAATGGTTTCATGATGTCTGAATACTTACACAAATCAATAAGCCACTGAGTCCTATCTGCACATTGCCCTGCTGATGAATTATCAATGGTTTCCCCGGATCCTAAGGTGAGAGAGAAAACATTGGTAATATTTCTTCATGTTGGACGTTGACTGTCCAATCCCTTGTACCACAGTGAATGGCACAGCCTCACAAAGGCACAAATGGACACACGATTGAGCACATTTTTATCCTATTCAATCCTATTTAAGGGATTTGTGCCTGTACATGTTTCTTTAAAGGGATTCGTCATGATTTTTATGATGTCGTATTTATTTCCAAATTACACTGTTTATACTGCAAATAATTCACTCAATAATATAAAACTTCAATCAGGAACAAGCAAGTGTATTTTTTTTTTGTTGTAATATTGGTGTGCAGGCAGCCATCTCAGGTCATTTCGCCTGGTCATGTGCTTTCAGTAGGAGACAGCACTTTAGGATGGAACTGCTTTCTGGCAGGCTGTTGTTTCTCCTACTCAATGTAACTGAAGGTGTTGCAGTGGGACCTGGATTTTACCATTGAGTGCTTTTCTCAGATCTGCCAGGCAGCTGTTATCTTGTGTTAGGGAGCTATTATCTTGTGTTACCTTCCTACCTAAATGTAATAAAATTTGTTTGCTCTTTTGAGAATAACACAAGAACACGTATTATGGCAAGGGGAAGGGGACCTTGGAATTGGCCATCTGCCTGCACCTGCCAGTATTTCCTGGGTTACCTAATCAGGTTGTATCAGTAGCTGCAGCTGCCTCGTGACTCAAAGTGAATCTAACTGCAGCCATTAATACTTCCCAGTGATCCCTTGCATTGATTTTAAACCCCCAGAGAATCAGCCTTTCCTCATTTCCTTTTAATTGTAGTCCAATTATTTACTGAAAAAGCTACAGAATTTGTAGGGTTAACTGACTATACAGGAGTTGTGTAGAAGGTGCCTAAAAAGTAAAGACAATCATACACGGGCCAATAAGAGCTGCCAGGCTGCCTATTCAGCAGCTCGAAGCTCCATTTATGGAGCTCTTGACAAGTCCTGTCTGATCGATATCTAGCTGAAAATTGAATAGAGATCAGTCATGCAGGTTTAAAAATCCCATTGGACAAGGATCACATCAGCACACAGAATTGGCCCTCTACCGATGGGTCTGCCGAGGGCTCTCTACCAACAGGCCTGCCCACAAATCCGGCCCTGGGTCTGCCTAGGCCCCTATTATGCTTTAGATCTAACCATATATGCCCAGCACAAGGGTTGCTGCTATGAGTTTCAAAGAAAGCAGCTGAGCTGAAAACCTGCTTTTATATCCCATTTAACCTGCTCAGCTGCAGGAAAGCCACCTCCGGCATTAAGGGGGGTCAGGATCATCCCTGAGTACCTGATCTATATTACTCTATAGTCAAATAAATTCTTCCAAAGCTATTGGTTAAAATAAACTTATTGCATAATTTACTGTATGCTTTAAAGGAACAGTAGCAAACAAATAAGTGCTTTAAAGTAATTAAAATGTAATGTACTTTTGCTATGCATCGGTATAAGTGTTAGAAAGACTACTATAGTCGTTATTGTGTAGCCATGGGGGCAGCCATTGAAGCTAAAAAGGGAGAAAAGGCACAAGCTACTTGGGAGATAACAGATATGCTCTGTAATAGAAAACAATGGGGTTTAAGGGTTAGTTCACACAGAGCGTTTTGGGGAGAATTGGTCGCCTGGCAACTAATCGCCTCGTTTTTGCGGCGACCAATCTCCCCAAACGCCTTCCCTGTTCCTGTGCCGGCTAAAATGAAAAAAAAAAAAACGCTGGCGCTAATCACACGAGGCGATTCGTTTTCCGAAGTCGCCCGAAGTTTCCTCGTGAGGTGTTCGGGGAGATTGGTCGCCGAAAAAATGAGGCGATTAGTCGCCAGGCCACCAAATCTCCCCAAAATGCTCTGTGTGAACTAAGGGCTCTTACTGACAAGCGGTTGAAGCCGTGCTCCCTTGCATTCCGTTTTTGTGCATTCAGCCACAGGGGAGCGCAGGAATAGACGCATTTAGCTTTTTTCAATGGAGCTGTACTCACACAGACGCGTGTAGGCGCCGAACGCAGGTTGAGACGCAACATGCAGTTTTCCTGCGTTCGGCGCCTACACGCACCTGTGTTAGTACAGCCCCATTGAAAAAAGCTAAATGCGTCTATTCCTGTGCTCCCCTGCGGCTGAACGCAGAAAAACAGAACGCAGGGGAGCGCAGCTTCAACCGCTCGTCAGTAAGAGCCCTTACCCTAACAGAGTGCATCTGGTATCTGTTGTGGAACAAGTGCTTTGAATGGATGCCCCCATGGCTAGTAGCTTGTTTATATAATATAGTAGTCATTCTGAAACAAACACACCAGTTGTGCAGTGCAGGGCAACAGAACCTTATATTTAAATTACTTACACTGTTACTGTTCCTTTAATGTCTTTTTCATCTGAAATCATAATATAAATACTGAATTTGATGAAAATCACTGGGAGGGTTAAAGCTCAGTACATACTGGAAAATCTGATTTTAGCCAGACATCCGAGTGGGTAGGTCACTGCCCAAGTTTAGGTCACTGATCTAACCCGTCCAATCAAAATGGACGAAATCCAGATTTGTTCTTTTAGACAACAAATACATGATCAGTTATCAGTCAGTTTAGTCTCTGACCTATGGTCAGTAAAATATGGTGTTTTTTTCCCAAATGCCTGAGGCATCCGACCCACTTGCACAGTCTGCTCAGGAACCACATTTTTTTGGCTACCAGGGAGATGGGGACAACAATTTCCCACCCCAGGGTAAAGTTCCACCAGAGGCAAGGTTAACATGTTGAATCATGGCAGCAGTGGTACGACTCTAAATCCAAAGATCCAAGAGATAAAAGGAGTAATTGCAGCACATTATCATCAAAGCACAGTCGTCTTATGCCATAAACTGCCTTTGGCCACAGCGCGTGGGATCACATTGAGATAAATCAGGCAGCTGCTAACATTTTGATTCTTTTTTTGTTAAGTGATACATAATCACAGGTCTCTTACGTGCATTAATTATACTAATTTGCATTTTTAACTGAGCATATGATTAAATATAGTTCAAATTACGCTAATTATTAACCACGGAAATAGATCGTCTAGGCTAGACCTGCATAGAACCAAATCTATATGTTCACTTCTGTAGCATTCAGTGAATTAAATGGTATACATCAAAAATCATGTGGGCAATATGGTGAATATGGTTTGGCAAAAGAGAAAATAAACCAGAACCATATCTTAGTTCTGTTCCACTACAATAAACTACAGTGAAAATAATTAAAATGAATACTTTTACAACCGAATTTAATCTTTGCTGCAGCTTAAATAGCGCTATACTCTTTTCTGTTCATTTAAGGCTTCTCGTTTTTATACAAATATAGAAGGCCATCTCCCATAGATTAAATTTTATCCGAAAAATCCAAATTTTTAAAAATGATTTCCTTTTTTTCTATCTTAGTATCAAACGAAAATATAATTAATCCTTATTGGAAGCAAACCCAGCCTATTGGATTTATTTAATGTTTAGATGATTTTCTAGTAGACTTAGGGCTTTAGCACACTGGCAGATTAGGGGAGATTTAGTCGCCTGGCGACTAATCGCCTCTTCTTCAGTGTGACAATCTCCACGAACTGCCTTCCCCCTGCCTTCCGCCTGCTAAAATGAAAAATCGCCTGCGGCAATGCACTCACAATGCTTAGGTTTCCAAAGTTGCCTCACGAGGAAACTTTGGGCGACTTCGGAAGGCAGTTCAGGGAGATTGTCGCCCCGAAGAAGAGGCGATTAGTCACCAGGCGACTAAATCTCTCCGAATCTGCCCGTGTGCTAAAGACCTTAAGGTATGATCCAAATTACGAAAAAAACAGATCCTGAGCATTCTGGATAACAGGTCCCATAACTGTATATCTTTATTTAGGTTTCTAAACTGTAACAATCTGATAAAATATTTAAAGAGCTTATGTAAAGAGGTGCATAACTGAACATCCAAAAATAAATCAGAATGTATTTTTTTATACACAGACATACCTTATTCCCAGACAATTAAAAGGAACATATGTAGTCCACATGCACAGTACAATAAACCATTGGGTAACTGGTTAAAGATGTCACTTAATCCATACAAAAAAAAAACTTTTTCAGTATCAGACCATGTGTTTTGTTTTTTTTAACCTTTACTAAACCCTTATTTAATAAGAGAGTCCCTTCATAACCAAAATGCCCTATGAATTCTGCCTCTGTCTAGATAACACCCTTGTCCCTTGTCAATGGTACTTTTTCCAACAGTCTGAATGCATACCTACAGTATCTAGATGAAAAGAATTCATCAATTTCCATTTGGCCTACAACCCTGGAATAAATGGCGTCTGCGTATGTGATGTCAATGAAGAGTTGGTTGAAAGATTTGCTCCGACAAATAAGACATTTATATCAATTCACCAACGTAAGCCTTTGGGTCACTTTGTGATACAACAAACCCGAGTGAAACCAAATAAAAGCAATGAAATCAGGAAATCAGTATAACCAGAATTTATTTAATAAAGTGCATGAAACAGTATCTTCTGATGAATATCATTTAGGAGATTTTCTCTACCAGACCTGGCAGTAATTGCTAATAGTTCATATGAAACTGAGCAGCCAGCCATAAAACACAATTTTATCTTGAGGAGAGGCATGTTACAGCCCTTTTTATCTTATAGAAGCATAGGAAAAATGATAAACGAGCCATCGCTATGGATAAAATGGGTTGATTTGTAAACAGCAGTTCAGCTACCAAAAACGTTTGGCCTTGTGTGTTTATATGGTCATGGGCCTCCTTAGTGACTTCTGATAGGCTTATGTTTTAAAACAGGGTATATTCTTCTTTATGTATTATAGGCAATTTAATGGGATGGGAGACATGGAGATGGCTTGCCTTTGTGGGGAGACTTCTGTAACTACAATAACTGGACATCAAAGCCAACAGTATATTAACTGTAATACAAAAAAACCCAGAATATTATATTCGGTATATAGTCTGCACCATAAGAGCTCCATTTATATAGTTTGAGGCAACCCTGTGATGTCAGCTTGAGGCTAAGTGCTCTGAGCATGAAACGCGTCATGCTGTGTCCTGATTCTTTCTCTCTCTCTCTATTTTAAGGCTTGGGCGATATCAATAAACAATGTCATCTTCATTTTTAAATTCCATCTACCTATGGAAGTTGCTGGAACTCCCGTATTCATCTGTCCATCTTTGGTTTTGTGAAATACTTGCTCTGATGACTCACTGATACCTGGGACACATCTGTCTTTATAAATGTAATAGACAGTTTTTCTCCATTTTATATGCATCAGTGTTATTCAAATCTCTTTGGGCCAAAAGTTTCTATTTTCAGCGACAGCCCAGATCCTAAGGGGTTCAGGAGTGGGTGTAGGGCTGTAACACAATGTTCCATACTGTGACCTGCTTAATATAGTAACAAGTTCATAAGGATATTTCAGCCTAGATCATACAAGTGCCTCCTACCCAATATGTCACACCACCTATCCTTGGAAAAACACATACCGTATATATATATATATATATATATATATATTTATATTTATATATTTATATTTATTTATATATTTAACATTCATGAGGTGAAAGCTCTTGCTTGGGGGTTGGCTTGGGCAAGTAATCTAGCTATGTGTAAACAGCAACAAAGTTTGTTTGCATTGTTTTTGCATTCCCTGATTGATTCAACTTTAGGCTTTAAAAGGGCAGTATACCACTTTTTTTCAACATGAACTTAATAGGGCAGTATACAGTATATTCAACATGAGTACAGTGAAGTCTTGTGTCACTTGCGTTAATGGAATCCTTCTGTAGTGACAGGTGGATTTTTGTCCTGGAAGCATTTCATTTAAGGTACCTGACTACAAACTAATTTTTAAGTTCCAGTACCTGGAAACTCAGGTCAGCCAGAAGGAAATGTACTTTGGAGACATGCAGATGGCGTAATTTTGTGAATTGCAGTGCTCAGTCTGGGGCTAAACAAATGGCAGAAGAAAGTGAGGAGTTTCCTGTGTGGTTGTGGACTGACACACCAGATGTGTGAAGTACGAGAAAACACTAAGCAACTTCTATCTTTCATCCCCAATTGCAACTGGGGGACCTCTTAAAACCACCATCCAATTATATTTTTTACTGGAAACAGCAAAAGTCTGTGATTTATCTGACATACAGAAATTTCAGATGAAGTCACTTCTTTTAACTTTATATCAGTAGCGGTGTCTCTCAAGGCAAAATTGTGATTTAAGAGGAACCTCTTGCATATTTTTCTTCTGAGGCTTTAACAAAAATGGCATGAATCACTGTGTCAGGTACTATTTAGGATCGCATCTCAAGTAGCTAACAGCAATGTGCAAATTTTAGTTCCCGTGATAAATTTCTCTTCTAGATAAATACTTTTCCTTCTTCCTCTACCAGTTTGCATTGGTACGCTGGAACACTTATGTATGTAATATGAAGACTGAGTTCAAGGCAGGTCAGCTGAAAGCCTATGGGCCCAAATGTAAACCTGCAGGAGTTTGTTAGGGCACCCAGCTTGCTCATAGGCTCGATTGAATGTTGTACTCTATATTATCTAGTCTCCCAACATAGCACCAATTTATTTATTTATATATAAAAAGTAGATAAACCAATGAGAATACCTTAATATGTGAAACCTGAACATGTGAAATCAAAGCATGGACCAGAGCCAGCAGCCAGGGATTCACAGTTGGATGTTAATGGTGGAAAGTCTCCTATATTAAGCCTAATATATCATTGAAATGATAAATGATAGGGAGTACCATAAGTGTACAATACGACATCCCTAATATTTCAGTTACCGAATAATATGTAAACCTAGATATCCCAGAACTACAAGAAATAACCCAATATACCCGGAACTGGTATATGCGGACCCCTGATATGGCAGCCCTAGTGGGCCTGGACCCACCCAGTACAACACTGGTTGTGAACAGGGTCAGACTGGGCTGAAGGGACACTGGGAAAAAAACCCAGTGAGCCCTGTCGGCTCAGATCCATTGCCCTGCCTGAAACTCAGCACACCGTGACCTCTCCCTGAATGATAGAAGAAAAGCAGGTATGCACTGGTTGGGGGGCGGAGGCAGCCCCACCTTGCCCGACCCCCCCCAGTCTGACATTGGTTGTGACATTAAGGTCCCATATTTCTTATAGTACAGTAAGGAAAAAAAACATATTTACTGAATAATTCAGGGCCCCTATAGCTTGAAGTACAGTGGATAGCAACATATATCCTAGCAGTGTAATTCAGAGGACATAAAGCCTGTAGTATAATGGAGAGCACCAGAAGTACCAGAAGTATAGTTCAGATCTGACATAGCCTGTATAACAATGGAGAACCTTATATACCAATACTAATATTCCAAAAAACCCATAAAGGGACAGCTCATGCTTTTTAAAGCAGAATTTCCTTTTTAGACATTAATCTAAATGTCAATAGACCCAGTGAATCTGCAGCCTAAAACCCCCAAACACAGAATATCACATGTTAAAGCAAAATAAACATAAAAGAATGTAGTCAGGAATTAATATTTCCTCTGATCTGACACATGTTTTATTCATAGGTTTTGCAATTGTTTTCCGTAAACCGCACTTCTCTGCTCACCCTGGCACTGCCAGATCCCTCAGGGTGGCTGTTACATAATACATAGGTCTAGCATTCTCTTGGTCCCCTCTGTGTTTGCACGCAATGCCCTGGATTCTGTACTGCAGCAGAAGCAGCAACGGTTTCAGTAAATCTAACAATGTAAAATATCCAATTTGCACTTTTTTTTTGCAAAGTTTTTTTTCCACACAACAATCTCTGAGATTAAGGCACGACCAGAGAGCCCTATCTGGGCTTCCCTGAAACGAGTCCTTTCTTTATGGTGATTAGCAAGACTTTATTGACGGCTGCCCTGAGCAAAGGAGTAATGTGAAATTGCAGCAGATATATCACTAAGAAACATTCACAGGAAATCTATGCCGTTCTGTTCTCTGGATAACTTGGGAGAACGGAGCATCTGCAATTCATTTGACAGCTGGATGACTCTGATAAAGGATTGATTATGTGTGTGTGGCCAGCATTTTGTGATAAGGACCCACCAATTAATCACCCCAAAGCTTGTTCATTTGCTCAGATAAGGTTTTCAATTTCACCCCTTCCTCGTATCCACATGAGGATGTTTGCTAAATTGGATTAAAAAAAGCTAATTCCCATTCGACTTACTTGAAGGCATCCCCATACTGCAGCCATACATGAGGGTATCCCAGGAACAAAATCTTATCTCTTATACGCAAATTACAATGATTTTCTTTGGCACTGAAATCCTTGGATAATATTAGATAAGTAAACTGCTGTTATGTTGTGAAAATGTGTTCATTTTAGTTTGTTAATGCAGGAAAGTAATGACTGGGGGCATACAGCTCATGTATTCTATTGCCAGGAATTGGGACAGACTCAAATATTGATCTTCTAATTAAAGAACAAGGAGACCTAAATACACTCTACTAGTTTGTTAGGAACCCCCAATAAGCAAAACTGCAAAACGTTTGCCTTTGTGTCACCCTTGTGTATTCTCTTCCAGCGGAGGTGACAAAACATCAGAAAATACCTTCACACTGAATTATAAAAGTCATGATGCATAAATGATGGGAATTGCATTCTCCTGCATTTTTCTGACACTCATGCAATCTAAATGTTTGTTCTATTCTAAATTTTGTCTCCCGCTTTGGAGAATATTAGGCCTGGATGGCAAAATATAGCTTGTGCCATCGCCTTAAAGGAGACAAGCTATCTGTAGAGAAGGAAATGAGGCACGATTGGTGGTCCTTATGTGAATGATTGCCTTTTATTGTACAACCCCTGCAGCCTGGGGAGATTAGAAAAAGCATAGGAGTACTGTCATCATACAACAAAAGGAACACATAAAAAGATAGCATGGATGGTGAATCACCATAATTTTCTCAATCCAGGACTGGGAGAATCACCGTACCACCCAGTGTCATAACTAAAGGGAATAACTGAGTATCAGAGAATAGTAGCAATAAAACATTAATGTATTATCATTAGAACACCTAAAAGGGAATTCTCTCCTGATAGTGACACCTGGTATTATGCCACCAGATCATTAGTCTAAGGGGGGGGTTAAGCTCCCCATAGATGTGACGATTCTTATTGCCAAACGAACAATTTTAGTCCGACCAATCCTTCGAAATTATTGTGCGGTTAGTGGGATTCGAACGATCGTACATCTTATGATTTTTCGGCCGACATCTGTCAGGAAATTGATCGGCCAGGTCAAAAAATCTTTGTCGGTCCCAGTGCAATCTATCTATGTTTGCAGGGCCAAGCAGGCAGCTCCCCTTTGTTTTCCTGGCAAATTGGTCTTTTTAGTTGATGGTCAATTCACACGATCGTTCAGAGAAAATTGTGGTCTCATTATGAGGATCTGATCTTTTAAAAATCTCAACATCTATGGCCAGCTTTAGTCAGGGAGTGTGAGGACATTAGTGGCAGAAGTAGACAAAGTCAGACATAACCCTAAATATATTAAATCCTGGTAAACCCCCCTCCCTAAAATAAAAAAGCAATGTTGTGCAATGTTTCTTTTTTTTTTTGTTTTATTTGCAGTATTGGGATTAGGCCGAATCCCCAGATCCTTTATAAAAGATTCAGGCGAATACCGAACCGAATCAGAATCAGAATTTGCATATGCACACATCCTGGATTCGGTGCATCTCTATTAAAAAATCGTTTAAAAATTAAATAAACCCAATAGGATTGTTTTGCTTTCAGTAAGGATTAATTATATCTTAGTTTGGATCAAGTACAAGGGACTGTTTTATTATTAGAAAGTAATAGGAAATCATTTTTAAATATTTGAACTATTCATTCAGTCTCTGGGAGGTGGCCTTCCTGTAATTCGGAGTTTTCTGGATAACGGGTTTCACAGCCTGCGTTGTGTGCAAGACTGGTGTGTCATTGTCATTGTGGACTGGTGTCTAACAAACCACCACTAAACTCTGTCCCCTTTAGTTATATATTACTCTGCACCATCTGCCCATTTGTGGGTTTCATGATGGATGCCAGGAGAGCACTACCTGCCTCCTGCATAGATAGAGCCTACTGTTGGAGAAATAACAATCTGGGGCTTTTTTTTTCATGGTCTAGTCTAGACCCCCTTCATTCAAGCAAAGGCCAATTTCAAAGCAACAGCATATAATTATATGGCAAAGGATTGTGTACTTTCAACTGCCCACAGTTTTGGGGAATGTTTCTGTTTCAACATGACAATGTCCATGTACTCATTATATCAGTGAATATCAGCAACACAATGCGAGCAATGATATGGTGCTGGATGATGATGATGATGGAAGGATACACATATAGGGGCAGATTTACTAAGGGTCGAAGTGAATTCGAGGGAATTTTCAAAGTAAAAAAATTTGAAATTCAAAGTAATTTTTTGGATACTTCGACCATCGAATAGGATACTACGACTTCGAATTTACTTTGACTTCGATTCGAAGTAAAAATCGTTCGAATATTCGACCATTCGATAATCGAAGTACTGTCTCTTTCAAAAAACTTAGACTTCAAAACTTCACCAAATTAAACCAGCCGAAGTGCTATGTTAGCCTATGGGGACCTTCTACAACCATTTTCTAAGTCTTTAGAGGTCGAAGGAAAATCCTTCGATCGATTGCTAAAATCGTTTGAGCAATTTTTATTTGACCGCAGGATTGCCAAATTTGTTGAAAAAACTTTGAATTCGAATTCGACGTTTTTTAATTCGATGATCGAATTCCGAAGTTTTTTGTACTTCGAAATTTGACCCTTGATAAATCTGCCCCATATTGTTGCAAATATTACTAGTGTAAAGCAATAGACAATTTGCTTGGAATGATATATCTCCTTGTCAAGGAAATGTAGGAATTGTACTAAATAAAGCTGCAGGGACAACAATGAAAGGAAGACTGGGTTACTATGGGTTACTGCACAAATTTGCCCATTATTTGTAAATAAGCTCCACTGTGTGTGTGTATAGCTTCCTTTTAACAAGATATATGGCTGGTGTTTCTTCTCTCCCAATATGAAATCATAGAAAGACAGCAAAATCCATGCTTAGATAATTATTCCTTGCATGATCGATTTCTACCTCAACAAGTCTGCCGTCATGTACTCAATACATTATTAGCGTGTCCTCCGGAGTATTTGTAGAGAAAGTCTGGTGGATTGTTGTTTTACTAAAGCAAAACACCTACAGAATATTATTTTTTACAGCTTCCTTTTGTTATTAGGATGACGCCTTAGTAAATGACTCACCAAGCCCCAGAACCTGACATTGTTCCAGACATAACTCCAAGTTCTTTAAGATCGACATAACTTTTTCCAGATATAATTCCCATTGGCTGGAATGGAGTGACAAATGGAACAGTGGCTTTGAAGGCTTTTAGATTAGTGAATCGCTCTCTGGAATCTAGATGCACAGAGCCTCAAAGTCAAACCTTTTTGGTTTAAGTCATGCACATCTGTTTTTTATCGTTATGGGGGATTTATTGTGAATCAGCTGCATACAATAGGTTATGCCTTTGAAATCATTCCAATTATGTCTTTGCTGCCTAACTTGGCCCCTGCACATAGCCTGCAAGAAAGCAATGCTGCAGGGGGCACAGGAGCTATAGGGTCCCATGATTTCAACATAACTTGGTAAAACAGGAAAACTTTTGTATATGTTGGGGGCCCTAAAATTCATTTGTTTTGGGGCTCAGTAACATCTAGTTGCGCCACTTATACCAAATTCTATTTGAAAATGAAATGTACCGTATTAAAACTTTCCACTGTAGGTAGTGCTTCAATCGCAAGCAAAGAGATATCCCACACCTGAAATAATAAAGATAGCATTCTATAAAACTTCATATGCCAAGAAGTAAAAGGCAGAGATGCCTCAGACCAATCCCCCCCCAAGCACCTGACATTCAGTCTGGCTGTAGATATGAGTAGCAACGAATTTATAGACAGAACAGCCTATCGCAACTCAAAACAATCTTGTTTGTCTTGTTAAGAAACAGGATATTGGCGACAGGAAATCATGATAAATATTTACAGAAAAAAACTGTAGTGCAAACTGTCAGCGCTTGCTTTATACATACCAAATATCTACTTGTTGTATGCTGGGATTACGGTAAATAATATTTATTTAGAGACCAGGAGGATGAGTTCTGTGTGAGTTATAGCTTTGCCTTTTTGATATCATATATTAATTGGTTTCATCTGGAGCAGTTTACAAAGGTTAAACGTGCAAGTTTTATGTCTCTTTTTTTCATCTTAATTTATGCATGCTAGAGCTGCAGGGAAAATGATGAGAAATGTAACCTGTGGGGGATGTGCCCTATAGTCTGTTGTCCATTCAATCTCTTTGCTTTATTCAATAAAGTTTCCCACATATGTTTCTTTAATCCGCCTGTACTGATTATTTGGCTGATTGAATCGTTGAAGGGAAAAACATGTATGGGCTTATCAGTCATGTCAGTCTTGTTGCTTCTCACTGTCCTGCAGTTGGGGACATCTATCTATCTATCATCTATCTATCTATCTATCTATCTATCTATCTATCTATCTATCTATCTATCTATCATTCTATCTATCTATCTATCTATCTATCTATCTATCTATCTATCTATCTATCTATCTATCTATCTATCTATCTATCTATCTATCTATCTATCATCTATCAATCATCTCTCTCTCTCTTTCTTTCTTTCTTTCTTTCTTTCTTTCTTTCTTTTCTCTGTCTGTCTATTTATCTATTGGCTATTATTATATACAGTATATATGTGTAATGGATGCCGGCACTCATGAAAGTAGAGACATATATGCCTGGGTGCAGTCCTCAAAAAATCAATTTAAAAGAAGTCCATGAAAGTCGCACTCACGGGTCTTACAAAGAATTAAAGTCGTTTTTAATGTGGGCACAACAACTAACGTTTTGGCAGCCTTCTTCAAAGTGGAATTAATAGATAAAGAAGTGGTATAATCTTGACAGCCCACGGAATGACTGGTAGCTTTATATAATAACATTTTACTCAGAGATTGACACAATAGCAAAAATTTATTCAAACCAGAAGCTGAGATGTTACAATATAAATGTGGTAAACATTGTTTTTAAATGTATGTATAACAAGTAATGAATGGTATCAATATATAACTTTATTAATCAATATGTATTTATAACTTTTTTTAGCTATATGTATGTTTAGTGATGTTTAAAATGAAAGTTGCTTTGGTATGACCGGGTTAACATGTCAGGGGCAATGCTGTTGTTTTCCCACCACATTGTATATATAAGGCACTTTCATTGTTCATTTGGAACTTGGAGAAAGGCCTAGTGAGGGTCGAAACATCAGTCTTTTTGCTCTACAATAAAGTGAAGTCCTGTGAGTGCGGATCTTTCACTGGAGGTATGGATAAGTTATGATGATTTTGCACCCAGGCACACTAATGGACTTTATCGAGAGTGCTGGTAACACTATGAAATTTATATATATATACATACTGTATGTATATAGCATAATAATTGCTGGCACTCACCTCCCAACTATCAGATCACCTGGATAAGATGAAAAGCACTCACGGCATATATCACAAAAAAGTGTATTTATTCCATCAAAAGCATCACAGATATCAGTGTGTTTCGATTGTCTAGGCAAGTTATACCTGAAAGTCTTGTATACCTTCCCTCCCTCCATTATTCACTGCATTATTATTGAGCAATAATGGGAAATACTGTCTAATCAGGAGAACACAACTCCTCTGGATACATGAAAATAAAGTTGCTGTGTGCATTAATGAGAATTTGCAATGTGATTACCTTATGGAGAGATATTTGGGGTTGACTAAGAATATGGAGTAACCTTAGTACTGCTGCCTTGCAGAGCTGGGTTCTTAGGTTTGATTCTAGTCAGGGCATTCTCTGCAAGGAGGTTATTGTCCCCATGCTTGCATTGGTTAGCCTCACATTAAAATAAAAACTTACAGGCAGGTTCATTGGTGTCTGATATAACTGACCATAGTGAGTGTGAATGTGATAGGACCTCGAGACTGTAAGCTCCACTGGGGCAATGGCTGATGTGAGTGATGTTGAATCTATGCAAAGCACTGAGGAACATGTCAGCCCTATACAAGTGATGTTTTATTAAAAACAACAGTTATTCAATCATGGTACTCAACCATCATTCATTAAAAACTCTGTTAAGTTTAGATAAAATCACCTCTGACTCATATAAAAGAATGGTAGTGTTCTGTTGCCTCAAAAGAATAACAGAGAATCAAAGGTCAGCCAAGATAAGAGCAAGGCTCCCCCTTTGTGGAAAATGATGGCATCTTCCAGAGCAATCCATGTTGTGAATTCCTTTATTCTGAGAAAGGCTTAGATATCTTTTCCATCAGGGAAACCATAAATAATGTAAATACGGAGAATACACTCTCAGAAAAAGAATTTTTGATTACCACTTCCGGAAGGACATTTTGACTTATTGATTCAGAACTGGCAAATGCTTCAGGCAGGATTTCTTTTTGTCTTCTGGATCAATAGTCCCGAAAAAGTCTTGTGAAGAAATAAAGCTACAGGTAAGGCAATAACATCTGCTTGCCTATAGTTATGGGATGTTTGCAAGTAATTCATTTGAGCTATACTTAAAGGGGCAGTAAACCCCACCCACCCCAGTTCAACATGAGTGCAATTGATATGGCTTCTGCTCAACATACTTTGTGCCTATTGTTTTAATAAAGAGAATAAATGGTTTTTGTTATTTCATGAGCTAAGCAGAGCTATTTAAGCTACTCCATGTTTGGTCCTTCTGAGGTTAGATAATTAATGCAGTGCACAGATAATCCAGATAAATGGTGAAAGACAAGACACCTGTTGACACAGCGATACACTAAGAGAGAATTAAACTCTTTGGAGGAACAAGAGACAGACAAACAGAGACACAGTAACATATGAAATCCATCCATATTTCAAAATTCAGTTCATATATTCAGCTTGCTATTTTGTGTAGCTTCTTTCCGTTTTTTTGGTAGTACATGTATGGGATCCATTATTCAGAAATCTCTGATTTACGGAAAGGTAATCTCCCATAGACTCCATTTTATCCAAATAATTGAAATTTTTAAACATGATTTCCTATAAAACAGTTCCTTCTACTTGATCCCAACTAAGATATATTTAATCCTTATTGGAAGCAAAACCAGCCTATTGGGTTTATTTAATGTTTACATTATTGTCTAGTAAGATCCAAATTACAGAAAGCTCTGTCATCCGGAAACCCTGCAGCATTCTGGATAACAGGTCCCATACCTGTATGACATTTTTGTCTCGTATTTCCATTATCTTTGTTGTCTATTGATTAAATTGCCATCAAACCTTATTTTTACAGTCTGGGCTGGTAAAACAATATTTCATTAATCATTTAAGGAGTCCTCCAACCAAAGAAACTATTGTATTGAAAGAAGAAGAGAACGGATTTCTATTTTGAGAAACAGGATGTCGGTTTAATCCTACGATCGCTAAGTAATTGCAGCAATGAACAGTGCAATAGATCCAATCTAATGTTTACATATAATATTTTTGATGGACTCCTTGTAATGTTTTCAGTTATCCTTACAGAAATCTTGCTTATGATATTTTATGTATTCAAGGATATTACGCACAACTGTCTACATAATGTTACGAACAAGAATTTCCTTCACTCTCAATGTTTGCCTATTAGTCTGTGTCTGCCTTTTCATGGAGATGGATCTACTTCTGCCACCTTCAACTCAGATCCACGTAGCATGAATGAATGGGACAGTACTATCTGGCCATCCATGTGGATATTGTACTGTCAGGTATTGATGGTCAGTAACCTTAAGTGGCCAACCTTGTGTTCCCCCATTTCAGCCTACACTCAGCTGTGACACTCCAGAACATCTCTGTCATACTGGACCATGGATGCATAGCAGACCTGTTTCACCTGTGGTCAATTCTGCCTTCAAGACAATTGTGTTAATCAAACCTCAGCAACTCATGCTGCATTGCTGAGCACTGTGATATCCATCACCTATATATATGTCTGTTGTGTCAAAACATGGCCGACATTTGCGTGTTCTTCCCAGGGTTTTGCTTTTAGAGACCTTGATGACCATGGGTAGAGAAAATATGTTCATTTAACGATGGCATTTAAGCTCAGTAGATTAAATAGGCTCCTTACCTGTGTCAGAACCTAGTATACGTACTTAGATGGCAGCAGTGAAATATTATCATACAGGTATGGGATCCCGTATCCAGAAACCCATTATCCAAAAAGCTCCCAATTAAAGGGTGCCATCTCCCATGGAGTTATTTTTCAGCAAATAATGCTGACATAAAATTATTCCCTTTACTATGCAATAATATAACAGGACAGGTATGGGATCTGTTATTCGGAAACCCTTTATCCAGAAAGCTAAGAATTACAGGAATGCTATCTCCCACGGACTCCATTATAAGCAAATAACTGTTTGCGTCTTCCTTTTTCTCTGTGATAATAAAACATTACCTTGTACTTGATCCAAACTAAGATTGAATTAATCCTTATGGGAAGCAAAACCAGCCTATTGTTTTTTTTAAAATGTTTAAATGATTTTTGAGTAGACCAAATTATGTAAAGTTATCCGGAAAACCCCAGGTTCCATGCATTCTGGATAACAGGTCACATACCAGTACCTTGTACTTAATAGTAAATAGGCTCCATGAATCCATATTGATGGCAAAATGATCCTATTCGGTATAATTAATTAATATTTACTGTAATTTATTTAAGCAGAGTTAAGGTATGGAGATCCAAATTACAATCCAATTTCCTTATCTGGAAAATGCCAGGTCCAGAGCATAACGGATAATAGATTGTATGCCTGTAATATTTAGTGTGCCTCTGCCACTTTCATTTCCATAGAAATCACCAGAGTTAGCAGTCACTGCATAAGTAATGGATTTATTTTCATTTGTTTTGTACAGTTTAATACATTATCAATAAATTATCTTTTGGCCATTTCAGTAGGTTGCAGTCTTCTTTAACCCCTTGAAGCTTGGTTTGCATGTGAGTCATTGCTCGGCAATGCAAATGCAGGGACCCTGAATCAGACAGAAGTATAAGAGAAAAGTACTGTATGTACAAAATGGACATCTGTCGATCCAAAATGCTCCCAACGGGACTGCAGATTGTTGTTGATCATTACCTAGTCTTCAATAATGCTATTAATTGAAGACATACAATTGTGAACAGCATTAAAAAAAAAAGAAGCAAAGCAATAAAATGGAACATCCAAGACATTTGTTGACTGACCAGCAGGAAAACAAATTTTACTAAGCATGACACGACTAATTAACATACACACCTCTCATTAGCACTGATGCCAAAGGGCACCAAGATCACTACCTAGGAATACTAAGCTTAATATTAAGCTGTATTTGAAATTAATTAGGCCTTAGCCACACACAGGGGCCGTTTATTTTTGTATTATGGCCCTTGTGAATGGTATAAAACATTTACAGCAGGTAAGTCACACACAATGTATCATTTATTCCAAAGACTGCTTGCAGAGATGACATACAATGGAATATGATGTATATTCTTGCATAAATAAGGCGTTTTTTTGGAACTGGAACTGAGCATTGCTGGGACATATTTTGTGTCTTTAGCGAAAATTCGTCTGTTTTTATCTCTGCTGGGATTGTACACACCAAGCCTTGAGCAAGTGGACTTTGAAAACTTCTCTAGATTTCTAGAAACACTGTCCATTTGCATAAACATTCCAAAAATGCATGGTTAATTGTAAAAAAGTTAATAGAGTTAATAGAGAACATAACTTTCCCACTTGATCGCAATGAAGCTTGTTGTTGTATCAATGAATGTTCAAGTCCAGATTTTAACACTGTCCTTAACAGATTTCCGTGTGTTTTTGTTTCGTTTCAATGCTTCCAGTCCTCTGTAGCTGGTTTTCATACAGCAGTTAATATTTCCGATTCCGAAAGATCTGCACTAGGCTGTTCTGCCTAGCATTTTGCATTAACTGTACACCCAAAAGAAAAATCAATAAAAAGATAATGGGAACAAGAAAGGAAGTTCAATTGATCTATGCAATTTCCACATGGAAATTTTAGTCCTTTATAAATATTGAAACATAATTCGTTCAAATTTCTTACATCATTTCTTAGCACGTCTCTACCTGTGTCATGTCTTTTTTCCTCATAGAGTAAAATGTAATAGGTATCTTTTTATCTAGTATAAAAGCACACGCCTAGGGATTCGGAGCTGAATTTGGCTGACAAAAAAAAAAAAAGTTACTTTTTAAATAATTCTATTAGCCCTGATAAATCATTTGTTCACTGGAAAGACATGACCATGGTTCAATGAAAATATCCTAATATTTGGCTTTTCTTTAAAAATATGTACATATTATATACATAAATATGTATATACACGCACACAGATATTTATACACATACACATATAAATACATGTATGCATATAGCGACATAGACTTTATCATACTTAGAGACATTGCTTAAATAACTATAAATAATTTATAGACCATTTATACAGAGAGAAAAGGCGCCATGGAAATTGAGAGCAGTGTCGTAGCAGTTTGCGCTTCTCCAAACTAGCTTTAATTTCTCTTATCCTATAAAGAGAGCTGTCCTTCCTTATGAAGAAATTTAAATATTTTTTTGTTTGTGCTGCTCGCAGCCCAAACCAATTTACCCCTGTACCATTAATTTACAAAAAAAAAAAAATATCCACATAATAACAAAAAAAAATCTTAAATGGAAACAGCACTGGTTCTCATTCTAATTTCAAGTAGGATGGCATGGAGTAATTGAACATTAGATAATCAAGTTTGTAGACTTCATACAGTTGCGCTTGATGCTCTGAGCTGATGTTCTGGAAGAACTCTGCTGTCATTTCATCAGTAGTTCTTGTGGATTTTGCAAAAGTGGGGAATTTCAGGTAGTCACCAACTCCAGCCAGATGCAGTACATAATTGGAATCTTCTTCTAGTGTTTCATATTTGCCAATAAGATCATAGTGGATGTGACATGGGTGACAGAGAGAAAACACAGTCTGCCAGTGCTCATTGAAAGGCTCTTCTTTTTGGGTGTGGGGGTCTATAAGGTAAGCCACAAACTCTTCAAACTTGACGTCATTGCCGTTGTGCAGTGCCTCCTGGGTGGCATTTTTCCTCTGTCGCCGGACTATTTTTGTGCCATAGCGTTTGTGAAAGGAGGTGTTGTATTTTTGGGTGAATTTATTTCTGTAGGCTGAAACCAGTCTTTCAAAAGGTTCACGGACAAAGAGGAACTTCATGTAATTCTTTAGCCTGTGGTTGATTTCTGGTATGCTGTACTGGTTAAGGGTTTTCAAGTTGGCTGATACATGGGCCACATTGGCTGGTATTTCCATGGGGTTGCTATATTTACCTCTTCCAGTGAGCACCATCATGACCCTCTTCCAGTTTGTACACGCTACTTTTGGCACATAGCAATAGATCATTTCATGATCTTCGTCCACCACTAAATGCTTCAGATCATTTGGTGTCAAAACGCGGCGTTTCCTGCTCATCACACTGTTTGCTCGGCATATGTCTGTCACCTGGTCTCGCCTCATCTGGTGCAGGACAGCATTGCTGGACAGTTCCAACTGAAAGAAAAGGACAAACAGAAGGCGTTGATTATGATGCTTGCATAAAGCATGCTGGTCATTTACAAATGTATTTCAAACCATTATTTGAAGCAGCAGCATGATGCATTTTACGTACAAGGAGTTCATTATAAAATATATTCAGTGCTGTAACTGCATATAAATACACATGGAGTATGGCAACGGTGCACTAAAAAAGAAAATCAAGAACCTGAATCACCAGGATATACCATAGCAATGTGGTTTGAGATACTATAAATACGTTTGAAACACTCCTTTCTAATTAAAATATGACCAAGCACCTTAAACAGGAGCTGCCAGAGACACACAGTTGTATCTGTTGAAAGTAAAAGAGCCATTGTTTTCCTTGATCAGCTTCTCTGCCTCATTTCATGCACGAATGCCTATAAGTGTGGAATCCACTGTGGGGAAACTCCCAGCAGCTTTTGACAGTCAGTGACATGTCAAGAGTTAAAGTTCATTGACACATGGGGGGCACCAGAGCAGCACAGGATGAACATCCTAATAAATAAATAAGTGCCATGCTAGTTTAGTTATTATTTTGCAAAGTTGTTCTGTTTGAATGAAACAATACAGACACCAGCATTCCAGAGTTTAAACTGAGTAATTTCTTCTAGCTGAGATCAACATCACTTAATGGCTCCCTGTAATCTAGCTATGAAGAAAAGACAAAGCATATAATCTGCTTTGGGCAAAAGTAATACATTTTTGTGCAGGATCAGCTGTGTGTTCAGTTGAAAACGGAGTTCTAGAGTCACAGTACAGACTTCCAATCCTTTAAATGGGAACATTACCCAATACTAAAGCTTTTTGCAGTTTTTTTCTATTGGGAAGGATACGAATGTGAGTTTTACCCAGAGAGTGCCAATAAGCAACAACTGGTCCAGGCAGTGCACATAAGCTGATGATGAAATCATTTTTATGGAAGTGCAATAAATGTAAAGCTGCTGATTTCGCTTACTTAACGCAGTAACCCACTCTGCACCCTGCTGTGGAGCCATTAATATTTAAGTTGCTTCCGAGCAAGAGCAAAACAGTGATTCAGTCACATCTTATTTCATTTAGTCATTTATAAACAAACACACACACACACTCATATATGTGTGTGTGTGTATATATATAAATATATATATATATTTTTCTATAGTGGTATATAGACCTTCAAGGACAAAAAACAGTGAAAGATGTTATGAAAGATAAACATTGTTTTCAAGCCAACTGGCACTCTGTACTTTCCAGTTAATTAAGAAATGTTAAAGCTGCAGTGAAAATATGAGACATAAAGGCTCATTTACAACTAGGAAGGCAGGGTGCAATTGCAAAAAAAATAAAAATTGGCAATTTTTGCATTTGCCATTTCAGAGCACAGAAGCCTGTGTCTGCCCCAATGAATAAAGTGCTGCCTGCATTCTGCAGAGCTGTATTCATGAGGGGTAGGAGGGGGGTAGGCATATAGTTATTCCTCCTTCTTCCTATCCCCTAACTTGCATGAAATTCAGACACACACGACTCAAGTTAGGATTCTTTAGGCACCAGTGTGCTGCACCGTATGGTTCCCCTGTGTCAATAGGGGCAGCAGCACTTGACTCAGAATGCAGGAAGGATTGAATAGTGTAGAGAGCAACTATATGGAAGTGTAAAGAACACATTTGGTTCAAGTTGCTTTAATGAATAGGGTTTAATACACAACTCACTGTGGGTGTAAGTGCAGGATCACAACTGCGTTTGTGGTCATAAATGACCCCATTTATCGTCTTCCGTTGGCATAAAACTCTCCATTTTATCTATTCTTCCCATAAAAGAACACCGATTTTCAAAAAACTAAAAACTAAAATGCTTAGTAGGAACACCACTTTATACCAGGTCTATTCCTGTATTTGTATTTTATATTTATGTTATATTTAGCTTTAATTTTTGGGGAAAATGCCCTACTTGTAGTCTGTCATAAGATATTCAGAGATGGCAATAATAGATTGAAAACACCTACTGAAAAACAAGTTTAAATCTTCTTCTTTATGAAGGAAGCGCAGGCCATTTGAAACATTACAACTCAATTACAGCTGACATTTTCCCCAGCATTTCTTTACTAATCACTGCAAAGCTGTGCTTTTTCCAAATCAGTAAAGCCATTTGCACATATTTCATCATTTAAAATACCCATATGCGGAGATCAAAATACACTTTGATCTGTCATAAAAATAGTTATTCTATGGGAAGCCACATAAGTGGCTCGGTCTGTGGATCAAAGGGTACGAGATCCAGTGTTCCGGAATCTTTCTCCTTTACACTAGCAAAAGACTTTCATCGTATCAAAAAAATTGACAATTAAATGTAGCGTTACCAGGTTAAATCCATCGGCTTTTGCTGCCATTGCAATGATTCTTATCAGTGTGGGTTTCTAAAACAATTTCTGATTATTCTTAAGACGTCATTTGCTTTATGTAGTGATTAACTAAACCTGTGAGTGTGTTCCCCTCGGCAGAGCATGTGTGGACGGTGAAAGATCCGTTAGGATGCAATGACACTGATAGCAGCACAATGCTTTGATGATATGCCAGCTGAGTTTCAGTGAGATTGGAATATGGAATGTTATGGGAGAACTTGCTAAAAATATAGCGTAAACAACAAGTATTCCTCACAGCTAGGTTGACAGCTTGAAACACATTACAGGATGTCTGGAGTGCCTCCCTTAAAGCAAAATAAAAAGTGTCTATGCACGTTGTCTACAACTTCAAGCCATAGGTGGAATCAAACCCGTCTATAATCATTTCTGTCAGATGGAACAGAAATAAAAGGTTGTCTACATATATATATATCATAGTAGAAAAGAAGCACTCACCAAAATATCAAGTATCTGGGTGCCTAGTTGTATTTCTACAATATAGAAGGAGAATCCAGCACTCACAGTATTTGTGAAAAAATCTAAAAATCTGTTTATTGGGATGACCAATGTTTCAGTCTCTGACCTTTATCAAGATGATGAGAAAGGTCTGAAATGTTGACCAAAACATTGATCATCCCAATAAATCGTTTTTTTCACAAGTCCTGTGATTGCTGGATTATATATATATATATATATATATATTTTGTGATGTTTTGATCCACCAAGATGGAGCTATCTGTTGGACACAAGGTCAACTGATACAATATGGAGGTAAGAAAGCACATTTACAGAGTTATCAAAACATAAAATCTGTTAAAGTTCAGAAATGTCATAAAGTGAAAATATATACAGTATAAAGGTTTAAAGCTTGTACTTGCTCAACCTGTAGAAAGCCATGACATACGAACTAAAACAGTACAGAAGGTTTTAAATGAGGCAACAGATAATGGTTTAAATGGCTTACAAATGGTTGGCCTTTCCAATCAGCTAAAGCCAAACTGATGGCTTGTCAATTATTATACAGAGTTTCAGCGTTCCATTCAGATTGGTACCTACCTGCAAACAGCTTCCCAGCTATCAAAAGTGAGTTAATGTCCATGCCATTACATGCCAAGTGCATTTCACTATGCTTAAATGTGTTTGCAAATGTTTTTAAATCCTTATTCCCCAACCAACAGAGCAATTTTTCTTTTTAACAAAACTATACTATACTATAGCTTCACAGAGATTATGTTTACTGTGGTTATATCCGATGCTTATTTGTTCACAACACATTAAATAAGAATCCAGTCAAATACTCTGATCCGGTTTCATGAGCGGTGTGCCAGAAACATCTGCTAAAATTATATTTCATTTCTGGAGTGTGAAAATGACTCAAGTAGCCAACTCACTAGTCTAAAGACAAGGGATCTGTTTTCAAGGTGTCCAATCTTTTTTTCAGGACCACAAATTATGTGTGTTCTGCTGATGGTGGACTAAGGAATTATCTGTTTAATACTTGCAATAGCGCTCCGGCAGATTGCTATACACATAGAGGAGCTACAGTGTCATTCGGTAGGGTGCATTACATTTTTTTTTACTGGGAAAGTTGACTTGATACAAAGAGGATTTGAAAAAGAATAATATGTAGCTCTTGGAAAATATAAAGAGTTCTTTGACTGGATTGACTGTAAAGCACTTATCTATAGCTAAAGATCATACACATTTTAGTATGGCATCAGTGAATTTACCCTACATAGCATGCTTTTGTTTTAAGGCACTCTCAGACCCTAGGATACAGTTATATTAAAGAACTTAAGTCCAACAATAGCATCTGCCTATTAGTTTTGTGTCAATGCAGAGGGCTACAGGCTATGTCATTTTATTTTCTATTCCCTCAATTATCCACGGCCTACCTTATGTCCCAAACTCTGGATTTATTTTTGCCTTCGACATCTGCACAAGCCTGTTTAAGGGACTGTAGTTTCCCAACATGTATACCAAAATGTCAATGTCATCTTGTTTTAGGTGTCCTATTGATAGATTCTTTAGACTAGCCAGATTTGGAATGTCAGGCCTTGGAAAGTTACGGTAGGAAGTGTGTCTGTAGCCCAACACATTAATACAAACTAAACAAGCCGTTGTTATTTGGAGTGCTGTCTAAGTGGTTTAAACAAGGTCCCAAGGAATAGACAGGAATTTAATTCAGATGAGTCGCTGATATTCAGTGTCTGTAACAAACCACCTAATTGGGTAATTTATGTTTAACCTTCATTTGCAGTAATGAATATGCAATGATTGATTTGCATATATAGCAACACATATTCATTTTCTTTCAACTATTCAAGATGGCCAGAGTTTACTCAAACGACAATGTTCCCAAAGGCCACATTGGTGTCCTGTTCTAAAACAGCATGTTGGGGCAATAATGATTCTCAATAAGTAGGGGCTGGTATCTATAAAGCATGAATAAAACTCTTGCCCTGTTCAAAGTTGCTCTATATTAATGCTGAAGCAAATAGATGAGAATATAAACAGCCTCCAGCTCTAACATGTCTGTGCAATCCTGAAAAAACATCAACTGTTCAATGTTTGTTTCAGTCTTTTGGCCACTACCAATCTACACCATAAAACCTTGACCTTGAGGATAAGGACCATGTAGCCTAAGCCCTTCCAAAAAGGATTTTGTTTTGTTTATACTTTTCCTTCTCCTTTTTTTGTATACTTCAAATGAGTATTCTACAAACATTCGTATCTGTTGTTTATTCTGTGAAAAATGCAAATAAAAATCAATGAAAAGAAAATGTGATTATACATAGTTTTAAAGGAATCAGATCTCTGGCAGGCAGTACGGACAGGGCTGATTATTTAAAATTAATTTCACAGCAGGAAATAAGACACTACATTTTTTCCACCAAGCACTGCACTTAACAGTAGATATTGTTGGCAGACACATAAAAAACTGTTATTATGATAGTAGTGCTCAATAGGAGCATAGTAGGACAATTAGCTGTAAAGATGTAGCTGTAAATAAGCATAGTATGTAGAATGCTCAAGGACTTGTGTAGGTTCTTTCACTGGCCATAAAAATATAAGGTTAAAAACAAACTTGACAGCTCATGTAATATTTTGCCGATGGAAAGCCTTTCTCCTCAGGCTGCCATTAGCAAAGTCAAACAATAAAACTTGCTGCAATGTTTACCGTAAGCAGATACACTTTCATTGACTGCAGCTTTATACAGATTTCTGATGATTAAATATTGCATCAGAGTTATTAAAAACCATCAATTTAATTTGACATTCATTACCCAGTTTTAAATAAAGGTTCCACAGAATCAAATTATATTTTGCACAACAATCATTTTACAATTTATTTTTTGGTTAAAAGTCAGACAGAGGCCCTAGAGTCAAAGAGGAGACAGTTTGGGCCTGGAATGAGTTCTTATATACTACTATACTTCTATATGTAATAGTACTCTATACTACTACTACCAACAATGAACGGACAACTAGAGGTGGTGACCCAAAACCCATGGTGACCTGCAGATTGACCACTGGTTGGGCGGGTTTAAGTTGAAATTTGGGCAACCATTGTGGGTTAGGGTTGGGTGAGGGTCAGACTGGGGAAGTATACTCCTCCTCTGCTCCCAAAGATTCCCTGTCTTTTAATCATAGGAGTGCACAAAAGTAAAGTACAGAGCAAGAAGATGTGGGTACAGGTTGGTCATGGGTTCTACAATGGCAACATTTTGCTGGTTAAAGTTGGGTGAAGGTTAAGATTTTGCGGGTTAGTTTTCAGGAGCAGCTTGAGTTTTTCCTGAACCACACATTACTATGGACAACCTACTAACTAATCTCTGAATCTCTGAAAAGAAACTCTATACATACATGCAGCACGGGTCAGCATCAGCAGCTGAAAGAGAATAGAGGGCTCACCCACAACATCAATTTGCAGTTGTGTGCACCAACACCATGCAAGAGGTACATATGGAATCCCAGAATGCTAAGTTCACCTAAAGACTGCTGTTGCACTTGTTGCATCCCATGGCTAAACTTGCTTTCTAAATCCTTACTGATCTAAAAATGAATTGGTGGTACATTCCCATAGCAAAACACAAACCTGTACTTAGAATTTGGTCTTATTGTTCTGTATAGAGTTAAATGATGCAATATCAGCCCATATCTAGTTAATATATGTCCACACCAAACTAACAGCCAAGATGACATTTCAAAGGTGCAACCAAACAACAAAAGCTGCGTATCATTTTTAGATGTGATACCTGATATAATTATTTCTGTAGAATGCAAAACCTTGGGGGTTTTATAATGACTGTGTGACAGAGAAATGGGCTCAGTGTGGCCAATTATAAAGAATCCTTGATTTCTCTTTTCCTACAACTAAGGCTATTATTTAATGATTACCATGGTGCTTTCTCTATGTAACACTGGGTTCTTTTGCAACTGAAGGGATTTCTATCATTCTTTTTGAAAAAAAGGCCCTTTGGACTGACACTGCAATCTCAATAGGCCTTAAAAGTAAAAAGTCAAAAATAGAATAATAGGTAGAAAGGATGAGGGATAAGAAAAATAAAAAAAAACAGTTCTAATTGTACTGGGTTAGATGAGGTTGTGCACACATGACAAGCATGGCGGGTGCCCACTGTCCAAACTCTGTAGGTGCCGACATTCTTGGATCAACTCTCAAAGTCTAATTGACAACCTTTAATTTTCATTAAGAGATTGTACATTTTATATCCACAGGCAGTTTTCAATAATAAGCCACTGTTTTTTTTTGTCTGCTAGAGCACAGCAGGTTAATAATCTCTATTCATGCAATAAACACTGCTGCTATGGAAAAACCAATGATTTAAACAGCATCAATTTAAAAATCGGTTGGGTTTACACCTCTTATTGGGGGTTATTTGCTCTTATAAAATTACAAAAATAAATGCAAAAAAGGCAGCTGTTAAAACTCTAATATTGTTTGCTCTGCCCATAACACTATTTCAGTAGGAAAAACATCTACTATACACAACATCTCCTTTGGTTTTAAGAACAGACAAACATTCAATACCAAGGCTCTAACTGACAGGATGGAAATCAAGTGGGAAAATCTTCAAATGAATATATGCTGGATAACAAAATTAAAACAAAACAAACAGGAATCTAAATGGTGGGAACTGCAGATAATATCAGGAAAGTAGGAAAGAAAGAAAAAGTTATATTTAGTAGATAAGAGAGGAATGTGAGATAAGTGAACCATGGAAATCGCAGATAAACAGTGGCAAGTGAATGAGTTTGGGCATGTTAATTTTATTAGGGCCACACACGTCAAAAGACTGATCGTGAAGCACAAGAAGCAATAACAAAAATAACTACTTGTAATGTAGTTAAAAAGAACGTCTTTATCCCCACTGCTGTATGAAAAATATGTATCTTTTTTTTTATAAAGATAAATCTGCTTCCGTTTTTGCTATCCATGTGTCCTTTATGTACCCATAAATATAATCAGTAGGATATCTCTAAATCAATATTGCTTAGAAAAAAACACTGATTGCCTGGCCAACCCTCCTCTCATACAAAAAAGGGCATAATGGCCATACATTTGCATGCATTTCTGTCTCGTTCTTTAAATGCTAGCATAAATCAGCAATTTAATTAAAAGGTCTGTCACAGAGAAATACAGTAGACGATAAGAAAGCTGTCTATCTTCCCGCGTGCTGTCATGCACATTTCTGGAGGTCATCCCCTGCTCAGGAAAAAATATTATGACAGTGTTGCAAGAATGCCAGCAGTACAGGGAAAATGTGCCAACCAAGAGACATTTTATCGGTAGGAGCAGTTGCATAAAGATGAGATAGTTTTATATTTAGACACTGCGGGTTGTGCACAGATCGCCAAGAATGGAAGCAGCAAAGACAACTTAAACTCCTTGAAGGTATGATCAGTATTCTGAGAGTCAGCGACCCATTACACCCGGGCCCAATCCTCCATGCACACAGAAAAATGACTTGAGATTTCAAAAGCAGAATTTGCCTTAAGGGGCTATCTACTGCCATTGCCTGTCAACTGTACTGATCATTACGGTAATATAAATAGGATTCATTTGCACCAACTTTCCTTATATGAGAATAACAGTTGGAGGTGGATGCTGGGAGTGGTAATTCTATAACTAGTGGAGTACAAGTCATCCTTGTCCACACACAGTAAATGCTATTGGAATAGAGCAGTGCCAAGCCAACAGTGACATAAAGGTTCTGAAATGACTCACTTAGGCATGCAATCGTTTTATTCAAGTATGCCACTTGATATGTTTTCCTTTTGCTGTTTTCAGAGTGCACATTATTTGGGAGATAATTTAAAAACAAACAAACATAATCAAAACCAGTTCATGTTAGAAAACACGGGTCAATACTGCACCTAAGGGTGACTGTATTGAATATACATGATTTAAATGGTTCGCATTCATAATTCATGGCAAACTTAAAATCTATTCATGAATTACAGCTATTCATGCTTTTCATATTCAGTCCATCCAGGCAAAGGCTCAGTTTCAGTCCACCAACAAAGCCAAGGATTGACTGATCTTGCTCTTTATCTATACTCCTCCAGACATTAATATAAACTGACCCCATTTCAATGATATCATGTACTTGGTGTTGGGATGTCCAAAATTAAGTGATGTGAGTTAAAGCAATAGTATTCCCCTGCAATGTCTTAAATGCTTTTCAATGCTTTCCTGAAGGGGGGTTAGTCCTGGAAGATGCAAGCCTGTATGTATTTGCCTTGATATGGTCAAAGAACATCTTAGTGAAATTTTTGTTGTTTAGTGTTTATCTCCTTTCCCCTGGATACATGAAATCAGTGAATGGCTTGCCATGCAATAAAACATAAATAAGTTCATGGTGAATTAATTAAAAAAATGCCCACAATTTGTACATACCCATAATGGTCTAGAGCAGTGATCCCCAACCATTAGCTCATGAGCAACATGTTGCTCTCCAACCCCTTGGATGTTGCTCTCAGTGTCCTCAAAGCAGGGGCTTATTTTTGCATTCCAGGCTTGGAAGCAAGTTTTAATTGCTAAGTGCCAAGTAAAGCCTCTTGTAGGTTGCCAGTCCAAATAGGGACTACCAAATAACCAATTACAGTTCTTATTTGGCAGCCCCAAGGGATTTTTTTCACGTGTTGCTCCCCAACTCGTTTATACATTTGAATGTGGCTCACGGATAAAAAAGATTGGGGACCCCTGGTCTAGAGCTTAGTTCTTTACCCATTGATTTATGCACATCTTTGAAAGTACAGGTAGGAAAGAAAAGAGCCCATAAAGCCAATTCTCAAAAAAAAAAAATGTTTGCATGATTGCTACTACAACATTAATGTGGTCACTGGGACAATGATTCATATTATGGTTATCTTCAAAAGACTTCAGGAATAAAAGTCTAAAGTAAATTACAGAATTTAATTTTCCACAAGGTCAAAGTCAAGCTGACATTTGTAACTGAAATAGAGTCTCATAACAGAAATAGAGATAGCACAGAGATTATAGCATATCCTTGGACGATGCCAAGAGCCCAAGAGAAAAAAAGCAACGCACAAAGAATATTTATAGGGGCTTTTAATCATTTCACAGTGGCAGGACACTGGACAGTCAAAAGCTACAAAGGCATTTGGTTTTCGGGTATCACTCTAAAATTCGGCTGGTCTTAAAATTCCAATTACTTGCACGTCGATGACTGGAGAAGGTAAATGCTGTGTGTTCTGATTGGAAATCAACACCCAATCACTATTATCAGTAATTTTAATCAAATCACTAACAAGCTCTGGGACTTGAGGCGCAACTGCCTACATGTCATTATTTGTAAGAACAATTGGACAAGGGGATTAAACAGATAACCTCCAAACAGTATTTAGACATCCATAATACAGTCACAACTGGGGAAAAAAAGAAATAACTCTTTAGTAATTTGTGCAAACAAATGGTTTAGATATAAGAAAATGTCCAGTTTAGCTTTGTATTTTTCTTATTTTAGCTACAAAGATATTAATGTGTGCAATTACAGTTCTATTTTCCAAATCGGTACTTAAAGAGGGTCATTTATTAAACCTCAAATTTTTCTGGTTGGGCTGTACACAAATTTTTAGAGATTTATTATACCCCAATGCTGCAAAAAGCCCAAATCCGAAAATCAGCCATCTCTGACCTGTCGAGGTCCTATATAAGTCGATGGGAGAGGCACCTATCCCAAATTGAAGTTATTGTGGTCTTCGGTAGGATTAGCCCAAAAATCCATCTTTTTCTGGGGTTTTCGGGAAAGAAAATTGTATGATTCAGGTTTTCACAAGTTTCTTTTACCGATCCGATTAAATAGAGTTAATTAATTAATTAATTAATAAGGCACAACCGTGCATGGAAGTTTGGTCAAGCTTTTTTTATTGGGACAATGAGATAAATTTGGATTTTAGTAAATAACCCTCAAAATGTTTTATCTCCCCCCAAGAAAATCGGTAAAACTTCTTCTATTTCCCTATGCAAATATTTAGCACTGGCATCAACACACACTTGTCCCTCTGGGATGCTTTTTAGAGAAACAATGTGGGACCATGTGGGACTCACAGAAAGGTATTAAATATGGAACATAGGGGCACCATGAGTAGGCCTAGTAACGGATGTTATCCTCACACCCCCTGTTAGTGCCAATCACATATTTATAGCTGAAGATTTTAAAGGCTTCTCTGAGAAATGAAACATCAGGAACTGAAACTGTTTTGATTAAAAGGGTGTCAAGGCCAAGTATAAAATTGATTAATGTAAGCCTTGATATTTAGAGGGAAGTAAAAGAAGAAAATAATCAAAACAGCTCTACAGCTCATACAAGCAAAAACATTTCACTCTGAATATCAAATGATCATATTATACAGGAGTATGTAGTATATCTATCATTATGGGTACAATAACATGGTGTGTGTGTAAGTATGTATGACTGTGAGCATTTGCTTATGAATGTCAATTACTTTATCACGGCATGTATATTTGTGTGTTAGCATATGTTCTTTTCTGAATAATTATGTATTTGAGGGGTCATATAGTGCTTTTGGCACTGTATTTTTAAGCAGAAGAATCAGCACTTTACTGAAAGGCTTTTCTCTGTACAGGTACAACAGGCTTATATTAAGATTTCCATTTACAGCAAAGCCTTATTTAATCTAACACAGCACTGCTTACATCTATAACCAGGCTGCCAACTCCAAGGTGTTAAAGTTGACTATTAAATTTAGTTCAGCAAAATTTGTGTTTTTTTTTCTAAATGTATGTTTCATCCATATCTGTGCAGGTTTGACAGTAACTGGAAAACACTATTGAGAGACACTTCTGCTTCAGGTGGATATTTGAACACATGGTCGGTCTTTTTCTTGACACATGCAAATAATGTTGTGGTTGGAGAAGGCAGAGGACTGTGTAATCATCTTCTGATGTTTGGATTTGCCTGGCTCTCTCCCAGCTGGGAAGAACATTGAATTTAGTATGATTTGGGGGCTGTTTACCTGGGTAATTGCCAGAGTAAGGATACATGCCCATTAATGGATTGAAAAGACATCTCCTAATATATACCTGTCATTGTGATAACTCTGAAATTTCAGCATTTTTTTCAGGTGAATATTGTTAGGGCGAGTGGGCATTTTATGCATTTCTCTAGTCCAGGGATCCCCAACCTTTTTCACCCGTGAGCCACATTCAAATGTAAGAAGGGTTGGGGAGCAACACAACATGAAAATAGTTCCTGAGGATGCCAATGAAGGGCTATGATTGACTATTTGGTAGACCCTATGTGGACTAGCAGCCTACAGAAAGCTCTATTTGGCAATACAACTGTTTTTTATGTAACCAAAAGGTTCCTACAAGTCTGGAATTCAAAAATAGACACCTGCTTTGAAGCCACTGGGAGCAACATCCAAGGGGTTGGGGAGCAACATGTTGCTCACGAGCTACTGGTTGGGGATCACTGCTCTAGTCTAATAAATTGATTACAGGTCAGGCCATGATGAAGTTGCTTGCAGCAGGATAAAATTAGGTAGAGGGAGCACCCAAAAAATAATTTTACATGTTAAAGACCATGATCTTTTGTTTTTGGAACATATTTATTGTGTACCCTTTATAGCCATACGGTTCCCCTTTAAGTCCCTTGCCACATTTGGATGTTGCACCTCCCTATATGTGAGAGTTGTTAGAAGTAATTTTACTGTTAGTGAAAAAATATCTTATATCATTAACACGTTTGTTTCTACGGTGCAGTATAACTGGGCGAGCATACTGCTATATCACACATTCATCAGTCAACACTCGGCTTCTGTTTAGTTTTTTCACACACAGGGAAAAGCAAATCTGTTTGGAGAATGTTAATTTTTATGCATCATCTATAAAAATGGTAGCAAGGCAGTGCTAAAACTCACACTACTCTGCTACTCTCACTACTTGGCCCTTTTATGATGGGAAATCTGCTATACTCTGTGCCCCTCTGTATGAACATAAAATTAGATGAGATCATGTGTACTCTAGTGAAATCCTCCTATATCAGACGCAGTACATATATATACAGAATCCAAACAGTAAGTACAAGGAAAGAGCACTATTATGGTCCTTATAAAGTACTGTCAATCATAAAGGGATGCTGACAGTTGTAATTTACCAGCTGGTTTCATATCCCTCCTGTAACTACTGAAGGTCAAAGAACTGAATTTACACCTTACTGCACAAGTAATTCAAAACCGCTTCATTCTGACAAAAATAAACGAAATCTATGACCAATAATCCTAATCAGGACATCGAAATTAAATTTCCTGCGAATACAAAAGTACGGGAACATTCTGGCTAAAAGTGGATAATGTGACTTCTTGTGACGCCAAAGGGACATGCCACATCTTCCATGGAACTTTTGCCTATGAATTTAAGGTTCTGAAGCCTTTTCGGTTGGGTTGATATAATACCCGATTTTCTATACCAGGGTAAGTTAAGTGTACAGCATAAAAACACACTATCGGTCTCGCTGCTCAAAAAACGAGCAGGAATTGTAATACTGTGTATGAGAACACACTGTGGGTGTAAATTACCTGAAAGATTTATAAAAAAAAAATCCTCAAAGCCTTGAGTATATGCTGGAAGACTTACTTCTTTGAGTAAGGTCAAAATATGCCCACATTTTTGGGTACAAACTTGCAGGTTGTTGCAAGGTTGATAAATGGCCGCATGGCCTGAAATGTTGCGGTGATGCCCACAAAAGCACAAATAAAGGCTTTTCAACTACTTGAAGAGTTGGTGGTGCTGTTCAATCTTTCACTACACAGTTTGCCAATGGGAAGTGGCCATTGTAGAACGTGCACCATCTCCAAAGAATACTGAGAATCGATGTGCTGACTTATCTTTTCCTACGGTTGTGGTAAGGTAAGCACATCCCGAAAGCCTTTGGAGCAAACTGTCAGGCAATTGTATAAAAAAAATTCCCCAAAGTTTTGAGTGCATATCACAGAGTTTGATCTAATGTAAAAATTCCCCAAAGATTTAGGTGCATATTAATATGTCGGAGTATGAACCACAGTCAGAAGCAAAAATTGGATACATGTTCAGCTCATAGATCATTCCCAATTGCCTACTGGATTTGTGTGATCATTGACAGCACTCCCATCTCAACCCTAACCTATGGGCATATTTGTTGAAATTATGAAATTCACAAAATTTAATTAAAAAAAAAATATTTTAGTATACCAGGTTTGTGGGTTAAAGGCCAACTAAGACATAGAGTACCATAGGGGTTGTATACTCTCCACATGATTGTGTCAGAGTTGTTTCTTTATTGTATACACTTCAAATCAAAAGAAAACTACAATAAGAGCAACAATTTAGTCTAATGATCTGAAAAACAGTGGAAATTTTGGACTGCAGAGTTTTCCAATTTCCATGGACACTTCCAAGTTTTAATGTGTAGAAGTTTTCGTTCTTCAAAATTATAATTTTGTGGCAAAAAGTCCTTATTCTAATTCCATAACGTACAGGTGTTGAAAGAGGTACCGACACACAATAGTATTGTTCTATTCATGATCAATAAGCATATCCTATAAGGTACGTACAGCACATAATGACCCTTTTAATGGCAATTCTCAAATGGCGCAAGGTCCAAGGAAAAAAAGTGCCTTTGTTTATACTGTTTTTCAAATATTGGCAACTATGTGGTAGTAAACAATGGAGCTATTTGCTGTGCACATCATGCCTGTTGTACAAATATTGATCCTGGTCCCTTGAATGAACAGAAAATTCTTCATCATTAGGAATTCATGGATTTTATTTCCAGTTCTAAGCTACATTTATTCAGAGCCTTATTTGGACAGCAAAAATGTTTACTTTTAAGGCCAGGGATAAATAATCTCTGCCAGAGTGCCTTATCTAAACAAAACCATCATTATCCTACTAATCGGAATATTTGCTGAAAGCATGATGCCAGTAAGCAAGATGCAAATTGGTATTTACTCTCATCCCGTAAGTGTAGAAATTGGTCTTTGATTAGCTATTTAGTAAGAAGCAAAGACCTTTACATTGCTAATATATCTACTGTATCATATCCCACAAAGGAGAGATAGGAAAGCAATGTTCTGTGGCATGACTTATGGCCACACATTTTATATAAAGATATATTTTTGGAATGGAATATGGCCAAGGATTCATTTTATTGAAAAAGCATATTACCACTCACAGCAGTTAAATAAAAACAATGGAAACGCAGGGAATGGGGAAGTGTGGGCACAAGGCAAATGTAACTTAATATAGTAACCCACAGCAACAAATTAGATGTTTGTTTTTTCTTATTCTAAATGTAATAAAAACTAACCGCTGATTGGGTGCTATGGGTTACTGGCCCTGCACCAGACTTTGCCTATTTTACCACATAAGACCCTGAGCCTGCTCCTCATAAAAGGACACTTGTGGATGTGTGATGCTACTTAGCATGAGTACATTGTCTCTCAGGCTCTTGCCCAAACATTTACGTTGAACACGGCTACCATAAAAAATGCTATGCCCTGATCTGCCCAATACTGCCCCAATCAGTCCAAATTCCAGCCCTGATGTTTCTTAAACCCCAGTTCTACAGCATGAATCTCCCTCCCCTTTGTGCAATTCCCAGACCAGCTGTATGTAGCCTGATGAAAGCCTTGACATTGACTGTGGGCTTCCTTGAGTTAACAAAATAAGTAGGTCACTAGTATTTCAACAACAAGACTTGCTGCTGGTTCCTTACTGTTCATAAAAGGGCAGTGGAACAAGGAGAGGCAGTTTAGCAACTTACATTTTTAGTAGTTCAGGATGCAGGACCACATTTTTCTCCTTTCACCTCTCTGCCACTTGAAGGTGCTCATACCAGAACATGTCAGGAGATTGTTCCATGAAAAGATACACTGACTACTAGACTTTGCGGCTAAAACATGTAAAATATCCCAGTGTTCCATTGACCTCAGGACTCCAAAGAAAGCTACAACACTACCAGCAGACAAGGCTGTGACAGTGATTTACTTTGAAGCCATAATTTAAATGAGACATTGGGGCTCATTTATCAACACTGGGCAAATTTACCTAGGGGCAGTTACCTATAGCAACCAATCAGGCATTAGCTTTTTAAAGCCAACAGTTAATGCAACAATTTGATTGGTTGCCATGGGTTACTGTCTATGGGCAAATTTGCACAGTGTTGATACATGACCCCCACTGAGTCATTGTGCTCTCATACAAACCAAGAGAGAAGTGCTAGGTTACATCAGCCAATAAATGGACAGAGCTGTGTATAACAAAGTTTTTTGTAAATGTTTCTATTAAACATGGTATGCATATGGATTTATACAACATTTTTCATTAATGTATACTGGAAAGTTGCTGTTTCAGAGTGAAAAAAAGTGTATTTGATAGAAGTTCCCTCTAAATTCCTATGTAAATTTGCCACATACATACAAATGAATACCAATAAATTTATTAGTTCACACATTTGGTTTCCCTGGAAAAAACTGATGAAATTATAAATGTTATCTGTTTTTAACATTGATCTTTGCAATTTGTTAAGAGTTGGAGCCTGATGTGCTGATGTGGGTCATGTCTGTGTAGGGCTATTATACCATACCTCCCAACTGTCCCGTTTTCAGCAGGACAGTCCCACTTTTGACAGCTCAACCCGCAGTCCCGCATTTGTACTGGAAAGTAACGACTTTCTCTGCGCTGAACAGCCAGAAAAGGAAACAAAGTTTCTAATTTAATTGGCTTTTGGCAGACAGCCCAGAACACCCACCAGGTGCAAATAAGATACTTTGTAACAATTTTGAGATAAGTAAATAAGTAATTGTAACAATTTAGATAAGGAGGTCCCTTGGGAAAAGTTAGACTCACAGCTTAAAGGACAATTTACATTCATTAGCAAAACTGTAATAACTGAAAAAAACACAGAAATATGTTCAAACTTTGATAACCTGCCAAATGTTGTCAAATGAACATAGTAATTAGAGGGTGTGGCCACACTAATGGGCGTGGTCAAAAAATTCCGTACTACATTCGCCAAATTTTTTTTGTCCCTCTTTTTATTTCCAAAATGTTTTAAGGTATGTTACACCCTTCCTACTAACTGAGGCTGAAGGATGTCAGGGAACATCGTCAGCTGTAGTACAATAGGAAGACTGTGAGTTGCTTATTAAGGTAAATTCCCTGTTTATGGGGGATGGCTGGAGTTCGATATTGCTTATTCTATATGACTAGAGTAAACCAAGGGAACTGTTTGATGGCATGGAACTACTTAGTGACCATGACCAGCCACCAGCCACTGAGTTCACTTTACAGCCAACAGGTCTCATGATATCATAGGAAGCAGACAGGACTGATTCACTGTTAGTCATGTAGAAGTAAGAAGAAGAAAAAAAGCAGACAGTATAAGGAAAAAACAAATACATGTAGGCTGTTGTCATTGTATGTTTTTAAAGGAGATTAGATCATATATTATGGGCTAAGATACTGTAAACAAATGTCACTGGACTACAACCCCTGGCATTTCCCATGTTATCAAGTGTGCTGGGGGCTGTAGACCACTCCAGGACACTTCAGAGACTTATTCTATAAGAGGAACTATTGCGACATTTAAAATGTAATACAAGTGTCATCATACTGAAATAAGTAGTCTTTTAAACATAATCAATTAAAAGTTCTGTAGTGTAATCAAGCGTATCTTCACTATCCTTCTCTCTGCATCTGTTTCTCTTCATTCTGTATTCATTCAGCAGTTGGGTGATTTTGATGGACTCTTAGATCCATTATATCTTTTGGGGAGGGGGGGGCCTCCCTTTCCCATCAGATGTGTTGATTCCAACACAAACAAAATCTAACTGACTTTGTCACATATCCTTCATGTAGAGAGACAGGATTTCTTTAAAAAGTGAGCTTAAAAAAGTGAGCTCTTGTACATCTTCTAGGCAAAAGAAACACCCCAATGGCCTGACTTTCATTCAAAATCATACTCCCAACTACTTCATGATGAGAGAATATAAAAGACAGATGCTGAGAGGGGGAGAGAGAAGTGTAACTAGATTATGGCAGAAACCTGTTAGAATTTTTAACTGAATATATTTAGAAAATGTATTATTTCAGTTTGATGAAGCATATATTAATTTCATTTTGGTGATAGATCCCCTTTAAAACAGCCCTGCTAAAACATTTACCCAGATCTCCAGGCCAGTGGCCTAATCGATGCGCAGGCATCCTCCAATCAGAGTCCAGCCTTCTCTATGTACCCCTGGCAGCTACCTATTGTTGTTTACAGTAAAACAGTAACCAGGTATTTCTAACACTAATTTTCCTTTCAGTATAGTTTATAACTTACTTTACATAGTAGAAAGATGATGTAGCTCTGGTAAGCAGGATTCTTATTGGTGGACAAGATGTGTTTTAACCCATTCTGTGTAAGCGAGTGTCTCATTGATCTATGCTAGGAGTGCCTAATCTACAGCGTTAGTGCTGTGCTCTTTTTTTTTGCCATAGATTCTATCTTGTATAAGGCATTAAAATGAATTCTGCTGTTGTTATATTCTATACTAGTTATACAGGACTCTACATACCGGATCTTTGACTGAGCAATTAATTGCTCTATTATTTTAGGATACATTTTATTCTGCAGCTAAACACTATTATTTTAAGATACATTTTATTCTGCCATGTTATCATTTAAATCCTTTTAATGCATAATTGATTTTAGCATTCCAACATAATAAGCTTTCATTAAAGCAGCACTTTTTATATGCAAAGTCTGGATATCATCACAAACCAACCTCAATAATGAGATGAGCTTCTAAAGTAAGCATGCATCTTATCTTGACGTCAGAGAGAGATGTTACATACTGTATAACACTAACACAATGTGCCCTGTATATTTGTGTACATGTTTATATGTATAAGCACTGGAGAAAAAGTAATGAGAAAAAGAACGACAAATCCTGGAGACACGGGGCTGTGCATGTTTCATGTGCTATTGTTTGGATTAGTATAATCCTGCTGTGCATAGAGGAAGTGAAATACTATGATAAGTATTAACATTTGCAGCACAATTACATTTGTTTCTAAGCACCATCAAATCATGCCTAAGGCTCTTTAAAAATCCTGGTATTACTGACAACTGTAAAGGGACTGGAATCAAGAGTTTTTCGATAAACACAAAGCAGGGAATTAGCATGCACACAATGTCTGTTACATTTGTATAATAACTAATATAACACCCAGTCTCTATTATACATGGAAGAAAAAAGGAAGCCTTTGGCGTACAAGCTAAAAAAATGTAAGCACACTACTGTATACAGCAGCCACAAATACAGTGTCGGACTGGGGTGCCAGTGGCCCACCAGAAAACCGTGGACCGACTTTACAAAATATTATGCCTCCACTGGTCACTCCACCTCTTTATTCTCCTAGTCTTTAATATCTGCTTACTGTATTCTTCCATTATTTCCCATTTTTTCTCATTTTAAATTTTTCTCATAATGGTTAGAAGCAAGAGGCCCACTGACCCCTGGGCCCACCAGGAGTTTTCCCGGTATCCTAATGGGCCAGTCCGATACTGCACAAATATACTGTATATGGCTTCTGTTGTTTATTTCATCTGAAACTCTTTTGATGTACCAATTACTGCAGCACTGTATTGCATTCATGTTCAACTGATACAGCCTGTCCCCAAATTAATGCATTTTATAGCCACACTCTTCTCTCATCTCCTCTAGCCCAGCATGACTGGCCTGACTATACAGCCTCAAAAAGTCCTAGTATGGGATTCGTTTATCCACACTAACCTGACTGCTACTGTGGTTTCACCGCTGCTCCCAAGCCCCAAACTCTTGGTTGGGTCCTGAGCTGCTTATAAGATTGGCTATCTCTTGCCTGAAGCAAGCTCATCTTTCTCTGTCCTAAAGGGGGCCATATGGGGCACAACTGTTTTTCGATTTTTTTCGATTTTTAGTGTCCATACTAAAGCAGTGCAAACGGAATGTTTCAGATGGGAGGATTTTGAGCACTTGATCAATAGAAGGACAGTGTAGAATCGCTGATGACCCCAAAACAAACTGAAATACAAGGCAATCATAGCTGATTCCTAAGGCACTAAAAAGGCAGTATCACATAATCACCCCCCGGCAAAATAAAACACCTTTATCATTGATGTTTTTATTTCAAGTAAAAAATGTTTACCCTTGTTATTGACTCCAAAGGCACAATGCATTCAAGTGACCTGGCTAAGGTTATAATTAACTGAAATGGGAATCATTTGAGAATTTTTGTGCTTTTAAATGAGAATAATCTACTATATAATCCACATTCTGCACATAAAGTCAAACATCATTAACAACACTGCGAGAGCCTGGAATTTAATAAATGCTTGAGTTTCCACCATTTATCTTGGGAGCAATATTATTTCTATTTAAGTTATATGAAGGCAGTGAGTAATATTCTCAAAGCTAATGGACCAGTACTGAAGAAAACATTAAGCTATAGCCAGTCATATATTGTGTGTGTAGGAGAGAAAGAAGCTGAAAAAACAAAACAAATATAATTCAATTATGTTATAAATAAACTAAAATAATTGGTATGTGAGGATGGAAACGGCTAAGTGATATGATAAAGGACATTATCTGTTGACAGTTGTAAATTGGCAAAGTGAAGAAGAAAGTCTTAATAAGCTAATTGACCAGTTCCCATTTGCCTAGCATTTAAATAATGCCTGCTGCTATATACACTGGGACTGTATAATAAATCATATAGACAAGAAAGCACAGAGGGAAAGCTCTACAATGTTCCTCAAACCTTGAGCTCAGCACGTCTGACCTTGCTTCTAGATTGAATTGCAGCACTTGTCAATGGAAATGAAAGATTATGAAGTCACTGGCAGCCCTAGCCCAAGCCCAAATCACATATAGCATCGATGTGTTTCTTATTCATCCTATGTAAGACAATATGCTGTTATTAAAACGGCATTCTCTCAACAAAACAGTTATCACTGATTTGCAAACTGCTAACCTATTTTTCTCATATTCAAACTCTATAAATATTTAGAGCTATTAAACATTAACATTTTATTAAATGTATCAGAGACTCAAGAAGTATAGTCAAGAAATATAGTCTAGGTTAATTCGTTTTTAGAGTGCCCACTATGCCATTCAGTCAGGTGCCACACAGATAATGGGGCCTACAACATGTTTCTCCCCAACCCAACTCCTTGGATGTTTCTCCCAGTGCTGCAAAGCAAATGCTTTTTGTTATTTTTTTTGGAAATATAACAATGGTGTCTCACTGAATAATGTTGATAGAAATATAACACAAAGAACTGTTCCACTCTTGAAGCCAATATGGTATGTTGAACCCAATATAGTATACAAGACAGCTTTTTAACCTATACTTGTGTATAACAATGCTTTGTTCTATCGTATACAAGACCGCTTTATAACGTATAATCCTGTATAACAAAGCTTTGTACAAGAGAAACTATTGAACCCAATTAGTTGATGACCTAATTCTTGTATTTGTTCCTAATAGGTTTGTGACTTCTTGAAGTTCTCATGGGGCCTTCCTTTATTATAGCCAGGGGCCAACTAGATAAGATCTTTGCTTCGGATGTGCTTGTTGGGAGTCTGGCCAGATCCTGATTTGCTTATGGGAAGCAAGATCTGTTATAAACCAAGTGGTTTAATGTATGAGCTCATTGTTTTTGAGAATCTAAAACTGGGGGACTCAATTTTTTTCACTGAGATCTCTCCTGCGGGATAGCGCGCTTACTGCCCAGGATTGTAAACCGATTGAGACCTCTCTGTTGACTGATCCGGGATCTCCCAGTCACCTGCCACAGATGTTCACGCAAACGGATTTATTGATGCAATGCCAAGTTGAGGTATTGTAAAATGCGAAGTTGAGGTATTACTGATTAGATTCCGAATCATACAATTACTGTTTAATTGCTGATTCATGTACTCCTGATACTCCTGAGCCTCCAATTGTCTGCAAGTTCACATAACGTAGGCGCTACCAATATTCAATCACAACCCATATTTGGCATTCCCAGGAATTTTTTGCATGCTTATTCTGTTCTCCTACTTTTTATTACATTTGAATGTGGCTCACAGGTAAAAAAAAAAGAACCCCTGCCTTAAAGGATGTGTCCTATATGACACTGAAATGTCACAATAAATACTGAGCATTTTTTAAGTATAGAGTGTTCAGGGTTTTAAAGGAGAAGTAAACCCTAAAAATGAATATGGCTGAAAATGCCATATTTTATATACTGAGCATATTGCACCAGCCTAAAGTTTCAGCAGCAAATGATCCAGGACGTCAAATTTGTCACAGGGGGTCACCATCTTGGAAAGTGTCTGTAACACTCACATGTTCAGTGGGCTCTGAGCAGCTGTTGAGAAGCTAAGCTTAGGGGTTGTCGCAAATTATCAATCAGCCTTATATTGTGACATTTCTATTTTATGTTTAGAGTATATTGTGAGTGGGTCCCTAAGCTCAGTAAGTGACAGCAACACAGAGCATGTGCAGTGAATCAGCAGAAAAGAAGATGGGGAGCTACTGGGGCATCTTCAGAGACACAGATCTTTACTGCTAAAGGGCCATGGTTGCCTTGGGCTGGTAAAGAAGTCCCAAACATAATGTAGAACATTTCTAGCTACTTCTTTAGTTAGGGTTTAGTTCTCCTTTAATTGAATTTCTGTCCAGTACAATAGCATGCAATAATGTAATTTTTCACCAACAATCACCTACTTCTTATTACACAAATAAGGTATTAGTTGCCATAAGGCCAATGGTGTGACTGCGCATATTATTCAATGTTCACCTTTTTGTAGAACAATGTTAAATAGTGTGGCTTGAGAGGAGGTGACGTACTACCCAAAGAAGTGGGCCAGACTGATAATAAAGCCACTGATTATTTGTGACCCACTTAGGGGCTTATTTACTACAACTCAAATTTATCTCATATTTTTATTAAACCAAGTTCGACCAAACACCCATCTACGATTTTATCTTATTTATCAATAAAATAAATTGAAAAACTCAGGAAATAACCCCCAAATTTATGGGATTATCGGAAGAAACCCAGCACAGATCACGATATTTTCAAATTGTAAAAGGAACATCTGCTGTTGACTTCTACATGACCTCAAAGGTCTGAGATGGCAGATTTTTGGACTTGAACTTTTTGCAGCTTCGGGGTATAATAAATCTCAATTTTAAAATTTTTTGGATTTTTTCTGTCTAAAAATGATAGTTTTTGCCCAAAAAAACTCAACTAGAGGAAATAGAGGTTTAGTAAATAAGGAGGTTATTTACTAAACTCCAAATTTATCTCACGTGCAAACTTCCATGCCTGATTTTAGCTTTTAATCATTAAAAAAACTTGATTTAATTGGATAGTGAAAAAACGATATAAAAATTTGTGAAAATTCGAACTGTACAAATTGTTTTTTTTTTTCCCGAATCGCTCAATTTTTTCGAGTTTTAGTCCGAAAACCAAGAAAAAATTGGATTTTCAGGCTACGCTTAGCACAGACCATGATAACTTGAAATTGGGATAGGTGCCTCTCACATTGACTTATATATAAGACCTGACCTCAGGTCTGAGATGGTGGATTTTCAGATTCAAGCTTTTTACAGCATCGGGGTATAATAATTTTTTCCATGAAAAATTCTAGTTTTTGGCAAAAAAAAGCTTCATCAGAAAAATTTGAGGTTTAGTACATAACCCACTTAATCTATGTTGTTTTTAGGGACAGAGTTAATGTTGTAATGTTCAGTGTATTGTGCTTAGTAGTGACAGCTAAACATTTGTAAAACTTTAACCTATGACTCATAACCAATGGAAATTGTATATGTTGCCTCTGAACCCTGTACGTATGAGTTACGTTCTTTACTGGCAACTGTATCTGATTGCAGCATATATGTATGTAAAGCAGCTGTATTTGCTCTTCATGTTGTGTTAACTGATTCATCTGAAAGAAATGTCTGACCAAAGGGAGCCATCCTGCTTCCACGAGCCTCTTGTGAAATACACATAACCCCCAGCAAACTAATAACTTACTAATGAGAACTCTACAACTGTTGTCCTTCTGCCAGAATTGGAGAACATGAGGTCTATTTACTAAAGTTCATTAATAATGTCCAGAATATTCATTAGTAATGTATTTAATGTCTATAACTCGAACCAAATCCAAATTCTTGGTGCCACCGGAAAATGGTGGCGTGTGGGTGGAAATAGCCAATGTGCTTGCAGAAATATTTTTGCTTTATATAGTGTTCAGATTTGATTAGGGCAGGCTCTTGGATTTTGCTGAACCTGCCAAAAAAAAGTCTTGGATTTGGCCGAATCCTAAACAGAATCCAGAATTCAGTGCATCCCTAAAAGTAATTATAACCATGTATTAATATATTATCAAATTAATTATGAGTATGAGTTTTATCTCATATTTTTATTAAACCAAGTTCGACCAAACACTGCGATTTTATCTTATTCATCATTAAAATAACTTAAAAAACCCGGGTCAGGGAAAAACCCCAAATTTAAAAGATTAGCGGGAGAAACCTAGCACAGATCATGATATCTTCAATTGTAAAACGGGATATCTGCAATTGATTTCTATATGACTTTTTTTTTCTGTCTAAAAGTGATAGTTTTTGCATAATCAAACTCAACTAGAAGAAATAGAGGTTTATGTCAATGTGAGAGTCTATTTACTAAAGTTCATTAATAATGTACAGAATGTTCATTAGTAATGTATATAATGTCTATAACTAAAACCAAATCCAAATCCTTGGTGCCACAGGAAAATATTGGCGTGTGGGTGGAAACATGCTTGCAGACATTTTTTTGCTTTAGATAATGTTCTGATTTGATTTGGCCAGGCTCTTGGATTTTGCTGAAAAAAGTCTTGAATTTGGCCGAATCCTGCACTGAATCCAGAATTCAGTGCATCCCTAAAAGTAATTATACCTATGTATTAATGTATTATCAAATTAATTATCAAATTAATTATGGTCATATTTAAAATGATACATTAGACAATGTTTTGGCATTTTATCACATCACACAACTCCCGGAAGACACGGGCATGGATTCTAACATAGCTATGTGATGATTTTGGAATTATCAAATATAGTATACTAAAGTAGCATTAATGCAGGTGTTTGCATATCCGTCAACTAGCTATAGCACAAAGTGCAGTAGGGGTGCAGGTCCAGTATGGAGCAAAAAGATCTGCAATTCCTCATGAATGCAGTGCTGCTGGCTTTTGGAAAAGCTGTATTCACAAAGGGCAAGTAGGGAAAGAAATGTAGGCATCCCCCCCAACTTGTACATTATTCAGATGTGCAAGTTAGGGAGCAGCGGCGGGCACAGGGTGCAAAAGAGCCCTATACTTTTCATACATAATATGGTAAGGATACATCTGCCTTGAACTTGCCAACTGTGCCAGTAGATTTTTATCTGGTGGGGGGTACAAAGAGTGCATATTCTGTGGACACATGGAATTGAATGAGCACTAAGAGGTGAGATATTGCACCCCTTAATGCTCTTGTTGCACTTACATCCGGGGCACTAATAAATGATCCTTTATTATGACTCTCCTGGCAGAACCTGAAAGCTCATGTTATAAAATAATAAATACATTTTAGGTTACACTTTTTACCAAGGACTACCTGTTATTTCTCTCTTCAGACACTCTGTGAGAACACTAGCTATAATTAGGCCTTGTCGTTGCAGACCAAATTAATTCCAACAGGGTAACAAAGCAGCTAGGAGGGAATGTAGTTATTATGCATGTCAGTAAGGTGTAAATGGATGTCCAAGTTCTATATAATTACTTGCTGAATATACTACTTTAGAGAACATGCCTATAACCTTTCACATAAATATGGCCTGTGGTAACATTTTGTAAGAAAAGGTTCCATTATACTAATATATAACTGGCACTCATTATAACCGCTCGCTTCTTCTACTTCAAAAATAAGTACAAGCTTGAAGCTTGAAGCTATTCAAACTAATTCAAACTAATTCAAACCCAAATTAATAATACAAAAAAATTAAATAGGAATTCATAAATGCTGAAAAAAATCCAGGCACGCAAAGCCAAATGCCTGACATTTTCACACTGCTCTGTACATCAAAGGGACTGTAGAGCCTCAATAAAACTCCCCAGAACCTAAATGTTTGTCCATGTTTTCACCAACCTGGTGTCATGGTTCTGTATGGGGCCCCAAATAACTGAGCTCTCCATGATTTGTGGATCCAATCAAGTAACAGTACCAGCAGGTAGCTTCCTGTAAGTTCCTTGGGGCAAAGCAGAACAGGTTCTCCGCCAGGAATAATCAAATACAAAAGAAGCCTCCATATGTGACTATGTTCAAAATGTAATATATTTCAGTTATCTGATGTTCAAATAATCAACAGTATTTGCAGGTCTTGCTTTTCTTGCTTTGTCAGGGCACTTAGGACTCCCACTGTTGCAATGTTCATTAATTTTTTTGCCCAATGGTCAATCTACGTGCATCCTTCCATTTTCCAGTATTCAGCATGTCTCATTGGTGGCCAATAAGTGTTTGTGGAGTTTGTCCCCTGTTTGTAGACAACTCAAAAAGTCCGCAGTTGCTGCTTTTTACTGCTTTGTATTTGGTGCAGAATACATGGGGCACACAGAAAAGGCCAATATGCTGGGCAGAGAGCTTGGGGTATTTATAGTAGAGCTTATTATGGGCACAATGCATTGGTGCTCTCACAATATGTCCACTAGATTTAAGTACTCCCTGTTGTAAAATATAAGCACTCCTTAGAGGGAACATTGCTTAGCTGTAATTTGACATCAAAAATTATAGTACATTAAAATCACATTTTTATGTACCATCCATACTAGAAGTCAATAGACTAAAATGAGATGAATTCCTGTCTACCAATATGTGCATTGACATGATGCATGTTTTTGTGCTGTTAACTCCAGGGCTGAGGTTCCCAAAGTTTAAGGGGTATCAATCTTAGGCATGTCAGAATCACCCCTGGGGAGGTGAATCAGACAAAAGAGGTGAATTTTGGTTTTATTCACATGTTCTGCCCAAAATGTATATATAATATCCTTGGGGAACAAAATTGTCTTCAACCCATATCAGTTAGGTTTTATTAGTTAAGTCCAGTTACAATAATGAATGAATGAAGAAATCACAATGGCAAAATGTGCAATATTCACTTCTATTCAAGCCAAATAAATAGGCCTTGTAGGAGTTTGTGTATAAAAGCTCTTCCAATATCCTTATATTCTACAATAGGGAATACATTATACCCCATGTAGCCATAAGACATTAACATAAAAAAGCCATTAACCACAAAGACATTCTCAGAGAATCCAAATTTTGCAAGATAAGTACTAAACATGTCGTCTGTGCATTTACAGAAAAATAAACATTTTAGTAAAAGGCAAAAGATTTTGTACAGAAATTCTTCATTGCCACTTACTATTGCACATAAATGATATTTTGCATGACACTGACTTGTGGTGGCCCATCTTTAATAAGCTTAAATAATTTGCAGTTAATTATTTATTTTTTTCTTCAGTTTCCATGGTTTTCTTAATTGCCTGGATGCTGATGGTGGTGGGGGGATAAGAAAGTCTTCTATAAGTGGAACATTATATGAGTGAAACCGAGCTCTAAGGCACGCGCACAATTACAGCTAAAAAAAATCTAATGGTGTAATTGATGAATGTGGTCATTTTTGTCTACAGCTGTAGCTGGATTTGGCTCCAGGTGACCCTCATGTTGTACACTACTTAGGTTTAAGGCCATGTCAGCATCAGTGTGCGGTCATGCGGATACTAATTGCCACTGTTCTGTGGAGCCGTCTCAATAACTGTCACATGTTCCTTGCGGCTAAAAGCACCATAGTGACATTAATGTACAAGAAATATATGTGTAGCTCCAGTCCTACATTCACCCAAATAACATGTGTTGGACAGAAAGCAGCAGTTGTGTTTGGAATTAAGTCATCAAATGTCTTAAATTACATGTGTTAAAATGATATACACAGAATAATTGCTGTAATTGAGTGATTGCCTTTTATTGCCCATCAAATGTTCTGTAAATCTCTTATCTATAGTAAATGCTTTGCTGACTTTTTAAAGACAAAGCATAGGATCTGAAGGGATTCTTTTTTCTTATTGTCCATGCAAAATAGCTTTACCAATATGCACAATTGGGTTGTTCTTCTGTTCAATGGATAGGGCTGTGGCACATTTTGGTCAATGACAGTGAAGCTGATCCCCAAGAATGAGAGCTCCTCTGGTTGACCTGCAAAGGAGATTATATTTGGGAAATACTGCAGTGCGCATTATTGGGTGACCCACAGTAACGAAGAGATCTCTGGTGGTGAGTGCAATCACTGCACAATGCCACTGCTCTTAAACGAGTAGTTCCCTTTAAAGCAACTTTTAGCCTGCTGTAGATGGGCATAATTTAAACATCTTTTTTTATAATATAAAGTACCATGTTTGTCTTCTTTTGCCATCTTTCGAAAAGTATAAATACTCTTCTAACCTACACTGGTTTTAAATATTAAGTCATGTCAGTTAAGAACCCATTGGGCCCTGTCTACCCACAGGGCCTTATAAGTTGGGTCAGCTTGGGTCAGCACTTGCCACATAGCATACGGTCTCTCTGAATATGCTGTTTGTATTCCAATAAACACACTCTCACGTAAATGACATAAATTACAGTAAGCATCCATTTACACAGTCAGTGATTTTGCAGTAAAAGCCACAATGTGTCAACATTTTTCACCCAGAGTAATAACAGACAGATTTACATTGTCAGGACTATTCATTTATTAAATTGTAAGCTAAAAATGAACATAGGCAGTTGTTTGGCTAACAGTCTTTCAGCCTCAAGGAATATATGGTACAATTCTGGGGCTAAGCATATGTAACCTTTGTAAATATCAAGGTAATAAATAAATAAATCTAGGGAATGCAATGTCAGGATCAGGGCAAGTAAATGATACAATGTTTTTAATCTCTATTTCCTTCCATGCCAACCCAAAAGCTTTAATTTCCCTTCTTTTTTATTTCTCTCAAGCCTGCTGGCAATGTCCTGCATTTGTCACTGTATCAGTGTTTCCCAGCTTGTCATTTCTTGTAAAATTGTCTGAATTTTATGAACAAATTAGCAGTGACCCTTGGCTTGTCGGTGCTATCCTTTGTGCACGAGCCAGAAAAGCCTTAAGGTGCCTTGCTTCAGCTGTCTGTTTACTTGGCAGTCACCACTGAGGGCCGCCTTGGGAATCATTCATCTGGAGGGCTCATTTAAATCCACTAGTGGACACAGCAGCAAATGAGTATAATTGTTACAAATGTTATATTGTCAGGATATTTTTAACTATATGGGTTTGTTCTTTTCGCATATTTTATGTTCAGTCTGAACAATATGCCTGGTGTTATAGTAGAAGCTATAAAAGAACAATATGTCACTTTGACATGTTATCCCTCCCTTATGTACAACTGTGTATGATGAGCTACTTTCTCTCAGTGTTTAAACACTGCAAGAAGATAACTACTGTACAGGGCCCCCTTCAGGAGCCACTTGACTGCAGCCAAGCGATCAGAGCAGCAGCGGTACTTGGTGGTAAATGTAACAGTGAATATTTTCTGTCAGGCAAGATGAGTGAGTAGAGCTGTGAGATACTTCACATTCCAGCCTGTTACTGTGGGCCTCCCAGGAACATCAATGCCAAGATCATGGTGGTTCACCTTCCAGCATTCCTGCAGCAGCAGGTTCCAGAGCTACACTGTGTGTACAATCTTTACTGTGGATAATACAAGGCTCTCACTCGGTCAGCTGGTAATATAAATAGTATCTTTAGTATATCAGAGCTGTGGCCTCACTATGTGATGAGAAATCTGTTTAATCATAGTGTAAACAAAAAAATAAAAGTTAGAATGCTAAAATAAAATCAGGGTATTTGCTCTAAGTAATTGTGGTGGACAAATCTTATAAGCTAAAAGTGAACACGTGGCAAGCCTCCAGTTGCTGTTAAATTACTGTACAGCTTTTGGGTTTGCCAAAGGACCACACATTTCCTACCATGTCTTAAACTTTATAGATTGTATTCATCTGGGCATGTTTTCATGCTTTTGCAATCTCTGAGCTTCTTTATGCTTATTTATTTGTTCAATCCAGTATGGAAGAGTTCACGGACCTTCCAACCATTTTGTAGAGGCAGGTAGACCATTTATTTGAGGCCTACAACTGAGAAAATGTTGCTCCGTCATAAATAAACAAGAGGAATCAATAGGATCAATAGAACAGCATGTTGCTGAAATGCTGAGAAAGCTGGTTGGGCTAGCATTGCAAAGAGATTTTAAAGCTTCCTTTTTAGAACAAAAACACAGCTACAGTAAACACTAAAAAAATTAATGTCATAATATATAGTGCTTAAAAATATCAGCAGAGTTGGTGGGCATGAAACCTGCTTGGGTGTGTTCAAATACATTTTACCTGAGCAGCCTAAGTTGGTCTTCAGGACTGAGTGGGCTGCTTATTTTCCTGTATATGGGGCTAACGTGCTTGCCTGACATATCTTTCAAAAATCATCCAGATGCTGATAATGCAGGTTTAAAAACCCCATTTACACCACATTTACTAGTTGATGTCGTTGTCGCCCCAACAGCCTGCATTGTCCATTGTTATAATGTGATCATTTGGCTGAGAGTCAAATGGCTTGAGCAATACTGCTCACCTCAAGATGGGCATATTGGGAAAAGATCTGCTCATTTGTTAACCCTGTAAAACAAGTGGATATTTAAATGTATGGCCCCTTTAGTGTGGATGGCAGGTCCACAGTCTAGTTGTGCAGGTGGTGCATGGACCCGACTCTGAAAGTAAAACCTTCCTAATAATTTTTTATGACCCAACCTTTAGGATTGGGTCAGAAAATTACTTCATTCTGTAAATGTGTTTTCCTTAAAATGCTCATCACAAAAATATAATCTAAATTCGCTTTTTTTCATTATTCGTTTTTCCTGTTAATTTTCTGCCTCTTTAGGTTGAAGACTCTACGAGAGCTAACATTTGTTTAGGGCTCCACTAAGCTCATGGCAAGGATACAGATTTAGGAAATCATAACTGTTTCAGGCATTCATTAATCCTTTCAATATCTAGGGGAGAAAAGAAGTGTTCAACTCAAAATATTATCCTTTTCTATAGAGATTATTTCTAGACCTCACCCTAAATGGCCTTCAGGCTGAGCCTGCAACTGATCCAGATGCCCCCATGTGGGTATCCCCACAGGGAAAACACTGACTCATTGACAAATCAATGGAATTCACCAGCAAGCAAATATCCAGAACAAACTAACTAGGGCCTGGGTCATCATAGATATGTACTATAAAGGCACTTCATATTTCTATTCACACTGCCCTACAAACATTTGGTGAAAAAAAAGAAAACCAAGCAAATGCTTCATTTCTTAGGCTGAAACTCTTATGTTTATTTTAAAGCTTAGGAAAAGACATTTTAATCAATCTCTGCATAACCTACAGTTGGCAGACTTTTAAATAAAATAAATACAGTCCACCTACTAAACGTAGGAAGCCAGTCTAACAAAGAACAACATTCTATCAAGTTACTTTAGAAATGACCCAAGGGTGATATATTGGGTAACATAAAATTTGGTTAAAGTAAAAAATAATCTGCTCATATAACAATGTTTTATTAACCTAGGCTGACAGGCTTAATGAAATGAAATACAGAACACAAAATCCTCCACACTGAACACCAGGTAATTAGTATAAACTCAGGGCATGCTGAGAGCTGTCTTGCTAGTCAGTTAGGGTTTTGCTGTTGGTGTAGGCTCAAATTATACAGTAATTACACTGTCAGAAAAAAGGTTTTACAGAAACTGCCAAATGACTGTAACACCCAGTGAAAGCAAGGCATGACTATGGAAACACTGTAATGTTAACACATTTTAACTAAAGTATAAGCAAACGTGGAACTCAAAGGCCTGTAGCACATTTTTAGGTGTTGTGCCCATTGGTTATCTAAAGTATGGTGAAATGCATTTACAACAATTGGAAGAGGAAATCAGAATCATTATTTCCTAATAGGACTTGTTCCAAGTACACGAGAATGTGACAATAGCAATGTTGCACACTGACGACACACTGATGTGGCATGATTCTACACTTACCCTTTAATTGTGTGTTTAAGTTAACTAGCAAGTGCCAATAAGCACAACACACAAAGGGAGCCTGCTGTGCATTTTGCCTCATGAACTGAAAGCACTTATAATAACTGTACCCATCACAGCTACTAGTGCTGTGCCTTTTAAATGATTAATATTGTCAAAAACATAAAGTTGAAGGAGAGCATTATTAATATACTACTGGAAGGATCAATATCAAGCTTTAAAGCAGCTGCAAGAGGAACAGGATAGGGTTGCTTGACTGACCAGAAGCAGTAAGTGTTTAATGAAGGACAACACAAAGGACAACTGGCAACACAGAAGGCCAATGGTAAACAAGGATGATGATGATAAGGTATCAGATGTAATATTCATGGCAGTAAAAAGGGAAGCTCGAAATATTTTCTAGAAATATATACACTTTTTTATCAGTGGAAAATGGCATGCAGTGCCCTGGGACAACTGTGGATCTGCAGCAGGTGGCAGATGGAATGGATCATTCTCATTTTAGGTCCACAATTCACTCTTAGGGCAGTGAAACACGCTGCTATCTCGACATATCGCTTCTTCTTCGGCCGACTAATCTCCCAGAACTGCCTTCCTGCCAGCTAGAATGTAAATCACCGGTGGGATGGCACTCGGATCGCTTCGGCTTTCCGAAGTTGCCAGAAGTTTCCTCGTAAGGCAAATTTTATTTACCTATATAATATCAAGTGAAATGCAGCTCCACTGATGTGGTTATTCCAAACACATATGTTTTGTTAATGCCTCCCAGATCCACATTCAGTCGTTAGAGTCTGATGATTGCTAAAGCTGTCAAAAAAGATGTATTTGTGTTCCTTCCTGCCTACGCCTGTAACAGAAAGCCTCTTAAAATAAATTGAGATAGCTGCATTATATATTGCTGCATTATTATATATTTTTTTGTTTGTTTCAAAGCCAAAAAAGTATCCAGTAGCCTTTTTGCTAGATATATATATATATATATATATATATATATATATATATATATATATATATATATATATATTCATATCTAGTGAATGAGTTGTCGTAATCATAAATAAAAAACAATCAGATTGCCCTGAGTAAAGGTTTACATAACCTTGAATGTTGGGGCTAATAATATACAATCAGTTTGACCCACACAGGTTGAGATAGCAGTAAAGGGAAAGTATCCACACACCTATGCCTTGTTTGAATGTAATTAGGGGCCAATTTATTCAGGTTAGTTTTTTTTACGTTTTTAACTTAGCGAACTAGCGATAAAAATCTTGCGTGTGAAGAATGTTTAAAAAATACTATCATTTTGATATTTTTTAAATGTACTAAAATAAAATAAACCATAAAAAACTGTCAAGGGAAAATGTAAAATCGTGGAAATGCATTTTATGCATTATATGTTTTTGGAACCGCATAAATCATTTAAAAAGTTACATTTTTCTTTACAAGTTTTTGAATTGAATTGGAGGCGCACACATAAATCATTTATCGTCCTTTTGATAAATTGCAAATATGTCAGATGGGGTAGACTTAGATGAGCCAAGTGATCCTTTCCTATGCTTAAATTAATTTAATGACAGTAAATTTGGCAACAGAGGCTTGGCCTTTACTAGCATTAGCCTTTTAATGTGAGTTTAAATACAAGAAAAATACAATAGCGACCACATTTTATTGTGTAACAGATGTCATGTGTCTGCTCAGCTGGCCCTGTTGGCTTTTATTCCAGACCATTGCCAGCTATGATTTGCACTCATTTTGATACACCTCCAAATATAATGTTTGTTTTAATGTGGTGCAGAATGATATTTTGCACGTGCAATAGTTTCAAGCTTGCCTTTAAATCTAGCTCTAAATCACCCTCTTGCTGTGCTTTTTATTAACCAGAATCCCATAATGCATTATAGAAAAGGAGCGGAGCAAGAATAAAGACCATATAATTTACTTAAACTGCTATATGGCTAAAGCACATACTTGTGGAGAGTTAATTTTGTAGATTTATGGCATAAAAGTATTAAAAAAAAACTATAAAAAAAGATGTGGATTGTGCACCTATTGCATGGACATTTTTTTATTGTTCTACCTCAATTTTTTACATTGCATGTTAACATTTTACCAGATTCATTATTGCAGCAAGCAAATAAGTTAATGTGCATTGCTTGTTGTGGAATCTTAGCTATTGGGGCAATGGCCATGTAAAATACAACTGTTTAAAAGGAGTGTTTCCTTCACTAATACCCAAGAAGCCGGCATTGTGTTTCAGACCCAAAAATAAAATACACAATTTGGTAAAAATAGTTGTTCAAGACTATAAATTGTTCATAGCTGTTCTGTATTTAACATGAGATATAGCCCAGCAAAAACAACTTTTAAATTGCAGAATGTGCATTCTGGTTCGGTAAATTTGCAAAAAAAATCCATAAAAGCCACTGATTCTGTCTAGTTCTGTGGATAAACCCACAACATTCCATCATATGATGCTGTGGACGGTTCAGATATAAATATTACTAAGCACCTTTAGAATTTTAGAGATCAAATTGGCACTAAATATATCCCTCCTGTTAATCTTGACTTATTGCTTCCAAAGTATTTCTGAGTCAGAGATGGCCACAATGGATCTCTGTTTCTGCTCTAGATTCTGTCACTATGGTAATGGACCATAGGAAGCAAACTAACACATTTTTTTCTGTTTGCCTGTTACTTTGCAACTCTGTGCTCCTCTAGCTACGGATAGGAGAGGATAAAGACTGCCTTTATATTTCTCCAAGCTCGCTTGGATACCAAGAGTTCATTGAAGCCAAGGCAGACACACTTTGCCTATTAAATTAAAGTTTCCACATATGGAATCTGTAAATGTAAGTGTACATGCAAGCTCTCAAGTTAACTGTTGAAATATAATGGACTATTGAGTACTTTAGACCACTCAATTACACGGAATTATGAACATATATAATACTAATATGAATATTATTAACTTTTTTTCTGAACCAAGTCCAGAAACAGAATGATTCTTATGATAACCATAAGCGCTAATCTTAAAAATAATATGCACACTCTTAATTTTTTACAAGTGAAAAATAATATTCTTTAAGGAACAAAATGTGTTTCTAGAAAATTTGGCATATTTTCAAATTATTCTATGACTATATACTCAAGGGTAGGAAAGAGAAAAAGAAAGAAAAGAAAGAAGGAAGCCCATCAAAGATTAGAAAAGTTTTAGAAAGTTTTGCTTTTCAATGCAGTCTATGGGGAAAGGCATTGCCAGGTTATGCATAGGGGTTACCATGACCACCATGGGCCAGCACTTACTGGGTTAAAGAACTTTTGTCGTTATTCACCATGTAACATATTTATTAACTGAACTCTTCTAGTCTGTGTGTACCAAACATTTATTACTTTGCTAAGTGAGACCATCTGAACTGCAAATGTGCTGCTCTGTTGAAACAGTTGTATTTTATTATTTGAGATTTCCTGCAGAATATTGGTAAAACCACAGAGGTCTACTGAATACAATACTAACTTTTATTGCCTTCTTTCATTTGAATTTAATATTCTCCAATTTTGTAATACCAAAAGGGAATGCACGGGTAAAAGCATATTTCATGACTTAAAGGGCAAATAATCATACACATAAAGAATGTGTTATTTTATTTGTTTATGGATAATGATTACTCCCTAACTGTGATATTTAGCTTGCAAATCAAGTCATTTTTCTAGAGGCAATCATTTGGTTTTCTAAGACTAATGTCACATGTTGCATTTTCTGTAATAATCTAATTGCCTAAAAGTGGCCATACATGGAGAGATCCACTCGTTTGGCGATGTCGCCAAACGAGCGGATCTCTCCCCGATATGCCCACCTTGATCCTAACGATGGGTAATGGGCGGTCAGATTGTGGGACCACATCAACGAACAGATGCGGCCACGATCCGACTGGATTTTTAGTCCCGTCCGATCGTCATCTGGCCGACTTTCTGCCAGATATTGATCGGGGAAGCCCGGCGGAGGGCCCCATACACGGGCCAATAAGCTGCCGACTTGGTCTGTCGGCAGCTTTTATCGGCCAGTGTATGGCCACCATTAGATATAAAGCACTCTACAAATGCTGTGCATGACAAAGTACCCACTAAGATAGTCAGTGATGACTTTGCTCTCTGTGCCTCCCCTTCAGAATAATGCGAGATTTGCATCAGCTGTGAAGAGACATAGTAAAGATGGAAGTGAGTGGAGGGCCAGACCTCCAGCGGTGGTTGGGTTCTATAGTAGGGGTAATCTGATCCTGAGTCTAGTGCCCTTCCAAATTAATGTAAGTACATGGGAGGTAACATTTAGGGGCACTAAAATTGGAGATAAATATCTGGAGAGATTTCTGGAGATGTTGCCCATGGCAACCAATCGGAAATTAGATTTAAATAGCTACCTATAGGTAAGAGAACAAAACCAAAGATCTGATTGGTTGCTATGGGCAACTTGTCCAGAAATGTCTCCAGATAGTTATATCCAATTTTAGTAAACATGCACCTTAGTATTTTAGGAAGCAATACCATTTTAACTGATCCTGCCAGCAATGGTTAGTGGTAGTTTCCCCCAAGTTTGTGTCTTGTCTTTAGTATACTTTATGAGGGGGTGTACATTATCAGATAGAAATCCGAGGGGGTCTCTGGTAATGCAGATACCCAAATAAGTAAAGCTGTTAACTAAAAATAAAGGATGCGTTAGGGCTAGTTCACATGAGGAGATTTGGGGAGATTTTGTCGCCTGGCGACTAATCGCCTCGTCTTCTTTACTATGTTTTCCATCGTCGCCCGAATTTGCTTCCGAGGCAACTTCGGGCGACTATGGAAAACGCATCGCCACGTGTGCATTAGCGCAGGCGACTTTTCATTATAGCCTTTGGGAAAACACGCTGGGGCAGTTCGGGGTGATTGTCACTCACAAGACGAACTGATTAGTCGCCAGGCGACAAAATCTCCCCGAATCTCCTCGTGTGAACTAACCCTTAGGGGGGAGTATGTGATCTCAGTCTCCTTTGAAGTACAAAACACGGCATTTTGCCCAGTTGACACAAGTATTGGCCCTTCTCATTAATTACGGTAAGGGCTCGGTCTAGAGACCTGGGAGTATCTTTCAGAAATAAGATCATGTCACAACAATTAATGATATTAAGCTCCTCTATCGAGGCATCAAAGTGTATCGTGGCTGCTAGGGATTCAATGGCTATGGCATAAAGAGGGGTGAGAGGGGGTATCCCTGCCCTGTCCCCCTGGGGAGTGAAAAGGGGCAGTCATATTAATGCCTTTAAAAACACAGAAGTTTGGGAGATCATTGAAAGTGCAGAGACCAGTCACTCAGCTGGTATTATAGCATATACACAGAGTAGCATTCATTGAACCCACAACATGGTAGGTAGCACTAAATGGGTAAGTCATAAAATAGTCAGTGGTTCTTTGTATTTTGCATAAAATAACATAATTAATTATTTTAGATGCCCCTTCTGGCCACCAGTTTCAGCTCAACTTCAGTATCCATTAAAAAATTATTTGAGGGTTTATTGGCCCCACAGTAATAAGAGCCAGAATGTCGATCACTGTTATTGTTCAAAATCCCATGGAATGAAATGGTAAGCTACTGTCCCTTCTATCACCCACCCCCCCAATAAGCTGCTCCTAGAGCGCTACAAAAACATTATTTTATACGTATGAATTAGTGCTCATGAAACAAGGATTGGAAGGGTGTTCAGACATCGGCATGCCAAACGTTTATTTCGTTTGGCCACAGTTCAATCTGGATTAAAAAATTTACAAAACACAAAGGCTTGTTCCCCCAGGTTGACCTGTCGCAAATCGTTTAAGTATTTGCCAAGTTATTATTTTATAAACATTGCCTTGAAGGGCCTGCTGTGGCAATAGTGATTTGCTTATTTGAGTAAAGGACATTTTACACAGCAGGATGTGAAATATGGAAAAGCTGAACAGGAACGGTCTGTTTCGTAGTACTCTCTTGTAGGAAAGGTAGTTACAGCAGCTGCTGGCGGCTTGCTTCATTTGTTTAGTTTTGCCTTTGATGTATTAATAGAGCCTGAAATAGGAGAAACACCGGAGCCAGGCAGTATTGTTTCACTTCTCTCTATCACACACAAGCACAGTGCCAACATGTCTATACTGCTTTAGCTCCCTGGAATTGAAAATGAGAACCCAATGGAAAAAAGAGGGTGTCTGTGATGTCATTACCTAGCAATGTCACACAGATGCCTAAATGATCAACTTAGGTTCCGTATGTAAAACGTTGTATGTTTATGAGAGGAAAGGATTGTAGACAGAATGTTTTTTTTCCATGAAAATGCGGCATGAGTAGAGAAAAGGAATGTGTATGCTGAATAATACCTTATGGTACAATGTGTGCATTTTTTTTTTTTAAACTTCACAGGCTTTTTCTATGAGTAAAAACCTGATACTGCAGGATTCCACTTTAGCCTGGAAGATTGTGGAGACCTTGGGCTTTAGCAGGACCTTAACTACTGAGCTACAACTTTCTTTGGTTTTCTGGAAGTTCTGGCAATTGTAATTCAATAACAGCTATCTGAAAATATTTTCTTTACTTGAACATCTCTTTCTTTGATCATATTAAAACCACTGTCAAAACGTTGTCACTTTTTCTTACGCAATATACTATAGCCAAAATCTGAGCCTTCCTTTCACTGATACGGCCAAGACGCTCATGCATGCTCTCATCCTATCCCGACTAGATTACTGTAATCTTCTACTAACTGACCTCCCTAACTCCCATCTCTCCCCTCTACAGTCGGTATTAAACACTGCTGCCAGAATTCTCATCCAAAAGGGTACAAACCCCTCCCCTACTGAAGTTCTTATCATGGCTTCCTATAAAACAGAGAATAACTTACAAACTCCTCCTAATAACCTTCAAAGCCCTTCACTCTTATCACTCCTCTGCACCTCTCATCTCTTGTCTCTCTATATGTTCCTGGCTAAATCCTCTGCTCCTATCAGAGTAACCGCTTGGTTGCACCCCTCACTACTACTGCTGTTTCCAGCATCAAACCTGTCTTGCTGCTCCTTATATCTGGAATGCCATTCTGGAATTTCTCCAGAGTGACTCCTCCCTCAATGCCTTCAGATATTCTCAAGGACTACCTCTTGGTGCACTGGGAACTGGCACTTATATAGCAGTGTCACCCACTGTAACCTACAGCACTTAATATGCCTCAGATTTGTGTCTATATGTTACCTTCCCATTTAGACTGCAAGCCCTATGCAGCAGGGACCTCCATCCTTTTGTCTCTTTGACAATAAGCAATTTATATGTATTGTAACTATAATTTGTGTGATTTTATTTGTATATTTGTACTTATTATTATTGCAATGACCCCCTGCATCTTCTATTAATTTATTGTTCTGCTGTACAGTGCTTTGCCCTCAAGGAGCACAATACAAATAAAAATATACATACTTACATTAGTTTACTCTATAACAGTGATCCCCAACCAGTAGCTCGTGAGCTGTTGCAAGGGGTTGCTCTCCAACCCCTTGGATGTGGCTCCCAGTGGCCTCAAAGCAGATGATTATTTTTGAATTCCAGGCTTGAAAGCAAGTTTTGGTTTCATAAAAACCAGATGCACTGCCAAACAGAGTCTCAATGTAGGTTGACAATCCACATAAGGGCTACCAAATGGCCAATCACAGCACTTATTTGGCACCCCAAGAACATTTTTCATGCTTGAGTTGCTCCCCAACTCCTTTTACTTCTGAATGTTGCTCACGGGTTCAAAAGGTTGGGGATCCCTGCTCTATAACATACAGTATGGCTGTAAATCTGATGGCCCAAAAGAGAATCTCTCTTTGTATAACATCACCATTTTAATACAATTCAGCAATGCATAACCTGCCCACAACATGTTAAATATCACTCAAAAACAGTGAACAGTGAATATGTTTTCACACTAAAAGTCAGGACCAAGTGTCAGAGGGGACCTACGAAAAAAAAACCTCTGGAAAAAGTACAGTTGACAAAAACAGGTAGAGGACCTCAGACTGGCCAAACTGGTATTCTCCCCAACCATACAGTATGTGTGTGGCAGCCCCATCCTCCCATTGCAGTCCATGGTTCGCAATGCAATGCTTTTTCATCATAAACTGTTCAAGAAATGGGCTGAAACCATTTAATTGTGAACTGCTCTTTTAGATTTTGCAACATTTTTTTCAATTTTTTTTCCACATGGTCAATTTTTATTTTACAAAATCGTCAATTTCTACATTGCCTCAAGCCAGTTTTTTCTTCTAATGGCTATAAAGTCTACAGATGCATAACATACTCCCTTTTTGCTCCTCAATTTGGGCACACAAATAGTATATTAACTGCAGGGGGAGAAAGGTACTGGGAAATCTGCACTTGCTAAATGTGCTACTGCGTTAAGAGTAAGGGCAGCTAATAGAAGTTCTACTGTGACTATTATGTACTTTATGCACCAGTAAATCACAGTGAGCAGACATGATGACACATGTGCCCTAAAAGCTAAACAAAGCATTGGGAGGCAGTTGCCCTGTGATTATCCTAAGAAATGAATCAAACTTGAAAATCCATTTGTTAGACTTGATATAGTCAGTAGGGAATGTCTAGAATAATAAATTACAGATGAGTTACATATTGAGGACAATAGTCCCTTTAGGTATTGCATAGGCCGATGCACAGAGAACAAGAGCACCAGTCTTCTCTGTTACCCTTAGCTAGGTTTATACAGCATAGACTCTAAAGGGCCTATTTATCAAACCTCAAATGTATCTGGTCGAGGTTTTTAAGGGGAAAAAATTTTTGTGGAAATTTCTAGAGATTTATAATCCAAATCTGAAAAAACACCATCTCAAACTTGTCAAGGTCATGTAAAAGTCAATGAAGATGTCCCTGAAGTTGTTTCTTGGCATTGTGATCTGCGTTGAATAATCCGATAGAGTCTGTTTTTTTGTCTTAACGCTGCAGAAAAAAAAAAAACCTGTACACCAATTACATCCTTGGAGCAATAAACCTGGTCACATTTTGTTACAGAGACATTGCCCTGAGCTAACTGTCTAATTGTATTCTGAATATATTTCATTGATTGTTTCTCTCATGAACTTGTTACAAGCAGTGGTGATACCATGGAATCCATTAACTACTTTGCTGCTATGGCATTGTAAGGGAAGAGAATATCATCTGGGCTATGGGTGTTAGTAATTCAGTGCAATTCTATCAAAGCTTCCTTTCTATTCTAGCACAGGCTTCTTGTGAATATAAAACAAACAGAGAAAAGGTAGTATTCCAGTTTTGCTTCTTACAACCATCTTATCAGACTCAAGGAGAAGGAAAGGTAAGGGAATATTAGGCATCCCTCAGTGATTATAATCACTTTTCTGAGACTGAGAACTGGTGCTCCAGTTAGGTTTGTCACCTTTTAATAAAATTTCTACCGACCTGTGTGGGGGGCAAGAACAAAAGGGGCGGACCGTGATTGAAAATGGATGGGGCAACATCACGCGACAGCCAGAAGGCAGGATGAGGAGCCATCTTACCAGAGAAAAGGTACGTTTTGTGCAGATTGGGGGTGGATTGGATTGGCTTTTGTTTAAGGTTTTACTTCTTTACCAACTACATCGCTGGTAAATTTGTAATACCAGCCCGCCTTGGGAAATACATAATGGCAACCCTAGTATGAGCCCAGAGTATCATCTTCCACTTTTTTGATATTTAGGCCCTGGGCCAAATGAGCATGTGCATCTGGGGTGGAATTTAGGTAAGATCTAGAATAAAAAAGAAAAAGATGGCGCTGCAATGCCGTTAGCATAAAATCATAGACCAGTGCAGTTTTCCAAATAGGAGTACTGGCCTGGGGACTCAGGTAAGTGATTAAAATCACTTGGGGGGCGTAAAATTTTGGCACCCCTCAGTGATTATCCTTGTCCTTCTCCTTTAAGGCTGCTGTTTCCCCACCTGTGAATAAAGGCCAGTGGTTATAATCATCACACTATGCCCAGTGTTTCGTGACAGTAACAAGAATGGAATCTGCCTGTCACTTCGGATTTCAGTCCGAATTACTGTAAAAATTAAGATTAAGCATATTTCCTTGGAAGCTGGACTTCTGGATTGGCCAGTACACACTACAACATGCCAATACTATTGTCAATCTAGGCATAAAGATTGTGGACCCAAATGAACCGCAGAAATGACAGGACAAACAGTTGATCAGCAAAGAACAGTTGATATTCTGGAGAAGTATAGTTTATATCATGTTTAGTTTTGTCACAAAGGTATAAATAACTGTGTGCACACATGGCTCATAAATCTCATACATTTTTCCAAATTTCCTTCCCTCCCTGAATATTATAGAACTAATTTTTTTCTTTAAGATTGTATTTTTCTCTATTTCTCTAAGAAATAGAGAAAGTGTATTTGCTACTAGCCCACAACAGTACATCTCCATAAGGCTTTTTTTGATGTTCTTTATTTCTTAAGAGCTATATGGTACAGATGTCCCCATGAATAGCTGGAATAGATGTCACTATGAATAATTTATCACCCTGGGTGTTCTGCAGTATTCTATGCGGCCATTTTGTTCAGCTGTAATGCAGGATGCCCTGGGGCTCTATGCAGACTATTCATTAGCATGCCTTGTGGTTTAGCACTGCCTCATAAATAGATCTGAAATGAAATAATTTCCTACATGACTAAAATAAGGTGAATGAGGAATGCCGTTACAAAGAAAGGTTTGGTGTCCTCCACACTGCAGGTTCTTTATTCATATTTGCATTGCATCATTTCTCAGACCTTTGAGGAACTGATCCAATAATAAACTTCAGCCCTTATGTGTGGGATGTCTGAGGACAATATTTGCTTGAATTTATTAAACACTATTTCAATGGTGCAGTAAAAAAATAATTGGCAATTTATTATAAACATATAATTAAAGGGCAAAAGCATACTGCTTTAAAAAGCTTCTCTACATCTTTTTGGGGCCAACAGCAAGAGGATCTTCCATTGAGAATCCTGCCTGTTCCTTATACACAGATGTCTGTTGTTTTTCACCTGATTGGTGCTGGAGGCATTAAACGTAGTTTTCCCAGCATTCAACACGTTAAAAGGAAAATCCGCCATCTCAAACCTGCCAAGATCATGTAGAAGTCAATGGCAGAGATCCCTTTTATAGCGTCTTTTCCCAACCCAAGTTTATTGAGTTATTTTATTGATAAATAAGATAAATAGTGGGAGTTTGGTGGAGCTTGGTTTAATAAAAACATGAGATGAATTTGAGTTTTAGTAAATAACCCCCTTAATGTATATTAATATTTTGAAGAGTATTTTTTTTTATTGTCAGTATCACTTTAAGGAGCTTTTGCAAACTCTTGCAGAATAGAAAAATAAATATAAAAGACTGCACTGTGTTCTAAAGACTATGATTGCCTGTCAAGGGCTAAGCAATAAAACAACTTGGACTTATATACAAACTTGCTCTGGAGAGGCAAAACTTTGTGAAGACTTAATTTACTGTCTTTTTAAGCAAACTTCTGTGTATATTCTGCCTTTTTAGTCTCTTGCGGCAGCGACAGAAGAAATGAGTATTTCAGATGGAAGATCTGAGACTCTTGTATCCCTTTCTAAAGATTGCTAGAATGTCAGTTATACAGCATGACTTTTAAATAGACTCTGAAGTGCCTGAAAATACATTCCCCAACCCAATGAATTAATTTATAACATTACTCAATCTAGGGAGAAGTATCTTGGAATACTCCAGGTCTGTTAAACAATAGCGCCCAGCGTAAATGCTACCTGTTGATTGGTTGCTATAGTTTACTAGACCTGGTGCAAGTAAACCTAGCACACCGTTGTCAGGCTCATTGTTCCTATATTACAAGCCTTATAAATAAAAATTCCTATTATAAAAACCATAAACCCTGCCTTCAACAGCTGTGAAACACTGTTTGCCAATCTTTTCTGTGCACTGGTTATTATTTTTTCCTTTCAAATGACAAACCAAATGATCTGTTTGGGAGCCTTAGAAAATCTCAAACAATTTAATTCAAAGTCCAGGTTAAGTCAGGAATCACCTTATTAATGGGAAAGGGAGGCAGATTAAAACATTTTTTTTTCTACAAAGCAATGTTGTTGTTCAATTATGACGAGTTTGCTTAATGTTTATCCACTCAGATCTCATTATTTGATACATTTCTCTGTGTGTCTCTACGGCAGTTTTCCCAGGCAGATGGCTTAATTAGAGATTTGCAGCGTGGAAAGCTGTAGTCGGCTGCATGATTTTTCTTTTTTCGGCTTTGACCATTTTCTGAAATGTATATTGTGAATGCAGAAAAATAATTATTATTATAATAATTGTTTAATCAAATGCAAAACTTTGCCCATTACATTATAAACTGTTAAAATGAACGTTATTTACAGCCCACCCCTCTAAATCCTTTCTTGAAGATGAATTATTTGATTATTAATATGGATTCATTCTTCCTATTATTTTACAGGTTTTTTTTTAATTGCATATTTATTGGTTAACATATATAATAAAAACTCATGAGATACTATGGTGCATATAATGTGCATTGGCATTAAATTACAAATCAGAATGCTCCTATGGTAGCCCTGCTGATCATTTCTTTTGTGTGTTGTGCATTTTAATTCAATTTAACTAGATGTGATTGAATATCATTACTAGTACTAGGTATATATATATAAGTTCTAACATATTTTTGCAATGGTATTTGAAGGGTGTGACCATTACATACTGACAGATACTGAAGGTAAAGAGGTTCCTGCTCATTAAAAGGGTTGTTCGCCTTATAATTTAGTATGATGTAGAGCTTGAAATTCTGAGACTACATGCAACCGGTCTTCGGTTTTTATTTTCCGTGACTTTTGAATGATTTCGCTTTTGGTTCTGCAGCTCTCCAGTTCGGCGCATCGCGCATGCGCAAAGATCACTAAGCGCGCATGCGCAAATGGCGCTAGGCAGGCATGTGCAAATGGCGCTGCGATGCGCCAAATTTTTTTTTCCGAAAAACTGTTTGGGAGAGGGGGTCTGGCCCGGCGGGGCCCACTAGGGTCGGGGCCCACCGGGTATTTTCCCGGTGTCCCGCCGGGCCAGTCCGACACTGTTTGGATGTGAGACTGGGAAAATAATGGGGAGGAGCTGAAAAGAAACATAAGTAATAGAAAGAAGCAAAAACAATAAAATGGTAGCCTCACAGAGCAATAATTTTTGGCTGCTGGGGTCAGTGCATTTGAAAGCTGGAAAGAGTCAGAAGAAAAAGACAAATAATTCAAAAACTATAAGAAATTAAAAATGAAAACCGAATGAAGAGTTGCTAAGAATGAGCCATTTTGCATGAAATTAAAGATGAAACACTCCCTTTAAAGTTTATAATCTAAAAGGAAACCATAGAACCACAATGCACTGGTTCATTAATGGATCAGAGTCATCTGCTTGGTTTTACAATGGACATGTTGACAAATTGAGTCCAATAGACCTAAACTGTTTAAATTTAAAACCCAAAACAAAATATGGTGTCTACACTGTCACCGAGTATGGGCTACAGCTCATTCCTATCATATCTTCTTTTCTATGTGGCATTGTTTACTAGCTATCAGAGTACCCTATCATTTTGCCATCCAATATGCGCATTGTAAAATAACATCTTCATCTCTCTGCCCGCAAGCATTACTGCATGCAAAACTGAATGCTAGAAGACACCTACAAACTAATAGAATTTAATATCAAAGAATTGGATATGAAAAAAAATAACTTAATTTCCATTGTGCCTGAGTATGTATTTTACATCGGAAATATACTCATTATTGTTAATTCTTTTATTACATTCAGCCAAGCCACACATTTGCCAGCTAAGTGGATGTGCTTCGGGGCTATTGATGATCCTACAGAAATACCCCAGGCTGCTGCAGTTTTCAGTGACCAGTAGCACCAGTCTGGGGTGTCAGGTAAGTGATTATAATTATTGGGGGTGCATGACATTTGGCACGCCCAGTGATTTCAACAGTTTCTCCTTAAAAACATGCTACCAATAATCTTGTTGAAGTAAAAATATATGTACAGGTATGGATCCATTATCCAGAAACCCGTTATCCAGAATGCTCCGAATTACACAAAGGCTGTCTCCCATAGACTCCATATTATCCAAATTTTTTAAAATGATTTCCTTTTTCTCTATAATAATAAAACAATACCTTGCAATTGATACAAACTAAGATATAATTGATCCTTATTAGAAGCAGAACCAGCCTATTGGGTTTATTTCATGTTTACATGATTTTTTTGTAGACTTACGGTATGAAGATCCAAATTATGGAAAGATCCGTTATCTGGAAAGCCCCAGGTCCAGAGCATTCTGGATAACAGGTCCCATACCTATGTGTATTAAAAGTATTTATCTTTTTAACAAACTGTTTAAGCACATAGGATATTTGTATATTTGCATCTATCTATGAGCCGGAGCTGTAATACTACTGTTCTTGCCTTAGCTCTTGCATTCGAATAAACAACTATATATATATTTTATACAATGTAAATACGTAGAAAAGTGCTAAATATGTTAGGCCAAAGATGCTGATTTACTAAAACTCAAAAACAATTGACCAAACTCCCTTCCACAAATCAAACTCATTTATCAGAATCTCGCGACAAAATTGAGCGCCAATTCATATTGTACAGTTAATGCTCCAAATTGAATTTTCGATGCAAAAACTTGACTTTTTCAAATTATTGGATGAAGATCCTGACTTTTTTGGATTAAACATATCACAATGTCAAGAATCAACTTCAGGGACACCTGCCATTGACTTCTACATGACCTCGAAAGGTTTGTGATGGTGTTTTTTTCGGATTTTTAGCAGCTAAATAAAGATGCAAATGTAATTTTTTTATTTTTACACAAACAATTTGAGTTTTCCCCCTTTAAAACCTCGACCAGAAAAAAAACGGGTGAATAGAATCCCCCGATTGTACCACATCCCAGTGACAACAGGCAACTCTTTCTCTACCTTCACCCTCCAGGTGCCCATACAGGAGAAGGTTACAGTCCTGTGACATATTTTAAATATATATTGCAAACCACTAATTTGGTCCATTGTACTGAGCTGACAGATTGTCGTCATTTCTCAAATGAGATTTCTATATTCAGCACACAACTATTTAAGTGTAATTACACTGTATGCAACCCAAAAGGCAATTTGTAAAAAAAACAGCGAAATAATGGGGGAAAACGATTAACCTGTGAATGCATTATTGGCTTTATTCAGCTAAAGTGCTCTTTGTAATAGTTTTCCTAACAATAAATAGTGTGGGTGAATTTGTATCTGCAATAATGATGGTACTGAGTTAACAACAGACTTTTTGTTTCTGACGGTGATTTGGTTTTTGGCAGCCTGACTTTTAACAAGAGTAAGAAAATATAATTATGTAAAAAACAACTTTTGGGTGCTATTATTAAAGGAGAATGGATTTCCTCTTGCTCCATTGTAAGAATCTGCACATGCAGATGGAGTATAGGCCATTCCAAATGCTTTGTTGGGATGTCCCAGCTGGTTTAATTGTCTGACCGTTACTTTTTTAATGGTTAAAATATGTTGAATTCCATAAGCATCCCAATAATATTCATTACAGGCATCTGAACCAAATTAACCTAAATGTTTAGATATGCTGCAATCATTTGATATAGAGAGTGATCCATCTGTAGCTGGGAGCCACGTGCCCTACACAGCACCTTCACAGCTACTGACTTAGAATAACTGCAAAGGAGCACTTAATTTATTCTTTCATACTAAAAATAACAGTGAGCGGCACATCAGAAAACAACTGTGCTTTACAAACCAGCAATTTATTTAATTTTATAGTTATATGCTGGGAAAATTATAGGGAAATGACAATTATACTTTCTTTAGAAGCAGTGTTATTTTGCATGTACTTTCCCTTAAAGGACCAGTAACATCAAAAAAATAAAAATTGTTTGTATACTACAGAAAAAAAAACATCAACACATATTAAACTTTAAAATCGCAAAGCCTTTATTTTTAAATAACTTACAGAATCCCCGCATTTAGAAAAGGCGTCAGGGCGACGATCCATCATGTGACGCTCAATTTCTCCTCCCTGGCTAGCTCCTATAAGGAAGGCAGGAAGGAGAAATCGAGCGCCACACGATGGATCACCCGATCGCCGTTTCTGAAGGAGCACAAGCGGAGATTTGGTAAGTTATTTCTAAATAAAGACTTTGCGATTTTAAAGTTTAATATGCTTTAGTGTTTTTTCGTAATATACAAACAATTTTTTTTTAATTTTTCAAATTTGATGTTACTGATCCTTCAAGAAGACAGCAAAATTTTGATAAATAGGCCTCCATGGAAACCCCGGAACAAACTCACTCTTGTTGCTGCTTTGAAACCCAGGGGTTCCTTTGCATCCGTATGTCCAGCAATTACACGCAATTCATCAGAGCAGGATGAGCTGCCACTACTCACCAGTTGAGAATGTTTCTAGCTTTAAGTATCTTTGTTACAACTATATAAGCATGGGCAAAGTTGCACGTGATTTTGTGCCCTGCATTCCTAAATTAGCCCTCCTTTGAATCAACATACATACCCGCATAGCTATTTTCTAATTATTACACAGCTCTTTATTATTATAACTGAGTACATTCTTTTCTAACCCTGACTAGTTTGATATATGCATGATATAGTACACGCCTTAGTCTCACAGTTGAAATGTAAACTGTTCCATGTGATGGTTTGCAGTAGTCACTGACTTTCATTTATGACTTTGCCGTCCTAAAATAGCATCTGCAAAACACAGAAAATATAATCAAAGTAAACCAGGTTTCTGCATTAAAAAATCACATTGGCATAAGAACAAAGCCACAAAGTACTTGCTCATTCTTTCTTAGTGATGAGTAAAAAGGAAGGAGATAGTCTATGGATTACATCATTATCTGCCTGTACAGAAAACTCAGCAGGCATCCAGAGCAATACTTCAGCTATTATAACCATTACATCCTTTTTTGTTCTTACTTTCCATGGGCCTCCTGAAGTGCAGGAAACAAGCCTTAAATTAGTTTCAAAAGGTTCCATAGTGCAACTAAAATCTGCTCAAGTACCCGTACTTCCAGTAGGCAGCCTGAAGATTTAAAGAGCTATTGTCCTAACCATTGTCAAGACCCCTGTGCTTGGCTTTTGCCACTGGAATTGTTTTTTCAATTGGGGTTTCTTTTTTTAAAATTTTTAAAATTTTTGATAATACAGAAAATAGTTTATGACCTGTGATGTACATAACAATATAAATTAAAATGATCAGATTCAGCAGAAATTAAGTAGATGTAAAGAGTATATTTTTGTAATGACAACATCAATTTGACATTGATCAACAACAACAAAAAGACAGACTGTAAGGGTTCAGTTTTATTGTCATTCTTATTGTATGTTGCATATCTTACTTTCAGGCCCTCTCCATTCACAGTTATTAGAGCATAGAACAAATCAATGTCTGAGCCTGCTGCAGGGTAAAGTGAATACATCAATCAATATTTACAAACAAACTGCTACTGAGTCGGATACATTGTTGCATTTGCATCCCCTGTCAGCATTTTTATTTACCAGTTCAGGTGCTAGACACACATGGTTTATAAAACGTAACTTTTAATAATAATGCTGTAAAATCACGCTGCCATGTACACTAGAATCACTATTATATTCATTCATAAGTAGCGCTGGACCGTGTCCATAAAACCAACAAAAGGTGGAACGGCGGTGGGTTTAACCAGTAAAACCACATTTAATTATTGTAATTAAGTAATAAGGGTGTCGATTAGTGCCTGATCCCTTTTCTGTATCCCCCCAACCGGGCTCACACCCTTCTCCATCTGGGAAATATAAGGGAGCTGCCCTTTCAACATTCACCATTTGTTATACCCTATGTGGGTTTCAACTGCTGGTAAGGGCTAAACAAGTTTCAGGAGGTCAAGTAACAGCTCAATTGCCGAAATAGGTGATCAACAAACCCTTTCTCTCCATTCCATTCGTCCCCCATTGTAAATTCTCTTAAAATAATGCAATCTGCATCATGCTACATGTATTAAAGCACTGCGTATCTTGACAGCGCTATATAAATAAATGATGAAGTGAGTCACTGATTCAGGTATGTGGATGACACTTGGGTTAAAACCAGATCCAATGAAGTGGCGACCTTTACAGAACACATTAACTCAGTGGACAATAACATCAAGTTCACAAGGGAAGATGTCCCTGAGAACAAACTTGCCTTTTGGGACTGTTTGATATGCATCCAAGAGGCGGGTAATTTGATGACGGAAGTATACAGGAAACCCACTCATACGGATCAATATCTGTTGTTTGATTCCCACCATCTGCTGGAACACAAACTGGGGGTCATTAGTACTCTGCACCACAGGGCGGAATGTGTGGCAACTGATACAGAGTCCAAAGACAAAGAGCAAAAACATCTCAGAGGAGCTTTGAAAGCATGTGGCTACCTAGACTGGGCCTTTGTCAAAACAGCAGCAACCAAGCCCAACAGGAACACCAATAGAAATATCACAGTCACATAGAAATATCACATAGTAGGTGAAACATAGTCATCCCATATGTAGCTTGATTGTCAGAGAAACTCAGGAGGATTTTCAACAAACACCACGTCGCTGTGTTTTTCAAACCTAGCAACACACTGAGACAAAAACTAGTACACCCAAAGGATCCAACACCAAAAGAAAAACAAAGCAATGTGGTATACGGAGTCCAGTGTAGCGAGAAGTGCACAGATCTATACATTGGGGAGACAAAACAACTGCTCGCCAAGCGAATGGCTCAGCATAGGAGGGAGAACTCTACAGGGCAAAACTCAGCTGTCTTTCTACACCTAAAAGACAAGGGACACTCCTTTGAATATAGCAAGGTCCAACTCTTGGATAAAGAAGACCACTGATTTGAACGAGGCGTGAAAGAGGCAATTCATGTCAAGGTGGAGAAACCATCCCTGAACAGAGGGGGGGCCTTCAACACCACCTGTCTGCTACATACAATGCTGTTTTAACATCTGTACCCCGGCAGTTTGAGAACACTTCACACATCCATTCATGCAACTCTCACATGTAACACCTGTTTCTAGGAGTTGCATGACACATTGGATAATCCTATCACGGTAACTGCACAGAATCAACACCTCTGTGAATTTTTTCAGATGTCACCTCTCTGAAGAGTTACAATGTGCCATTGTGATTGGATTAGTGGAAGAGTTTATATGCCGAGAATTTCCCACACCAGTCACTTGAACTGAAGAAGCTGCTCGGATGAGTAGTGAAACGTGTTCATTGATTACTCAGCAGGTCCAGTTGTTTTTAGATTTACCTATACTAGATGTATTAAAGTGAACTACCCCTGAACTGTTGGGCTCAGGTCAGTGACCCCCATTGTTGATCCTTCATCCCCCACCTCAAAATCTGTGGCACCACTGACCTGGTGTGATGACCCACCCTGGTGGTCTAGTGGGAGGAGGTCTGCAGGGACGGCTGCAGCCTCTTCGGCGGGGATGCCCGTCACGCCGCCGTTCCTCTGGGCCGCAATAGGGATACTGTTAGGGCGCGCGCGGCGCACCGCTTCCAGATTTGTTTGCGCATGCCTGCTGGCGTGTGACGTCAGCGCACAGTGACGTGAAATTTTAAATATTTAAATCCACAAAGCAGTTTTTAACATTGCCCGTTACAGGATCTTGTTCCTGGTGCTTCTGTGCGTTTGTGCTTCTGTTTACTCTGTATTGATTCCTGTTGTGACCCCCTGCCTGGCTTCTGACTATTCTGACCTCTGATTCCTGACCCTTGCCTGAACACCGACTACCTCTTCTGCGTAACCGGTTTGACCCTTGCCTGCCTGACTACGGTTATTCTCTGCCTGCCTCGACCCAGCCTGATCTTACTCTATTGCATAACGCCTTGTACTACGACCTTCTGCCCAAAGACTCTCGCTAACGGTCGTGCCCCTCTGCCTATCCAGAACCTCTAGCCTGGCACCTCTCGTTTAAGTCCTGGTGGCATCCAAGTAGCTGAGGGCTCCTCCCGAGGCCAAAGGCGGTCACACTACAGGTGAAGCACGAGCTGAGATCAGGGTGCTTGGCATTTGTTCTGGTGTTGGGTGCCGACTGTGACACCTGGCCTACTCAATGCATACATTTATATTGCTAATGCTGGAGAGAGTTATGGACTCCCTGCTTGATATCCAGATGCTGAAAGGAATAACCTGACTTAATAGAACTTCCAACATTATTGCATTAAAGTAAAAAAAATATATATATAAAAATGCTGTGGCATACTCTTTGTACTGGTTTAGTGTTTTCTTTATTGTTATTTCATTTTCAGACCCCCAGTGACTCTGCAAACTGAAAACATATTTTGTTTAATCCATCCAGTGCATTTTCTATGACTAAGACTGTATTAATTGTACCCGGCCTGCAGGCAATGTGTGGTTTAGGAGAATAATGTAGGGCCCCAACTTAGACCAACTTGCGCCTGAGCATGTCTGTGCTACACTGCAGTGCTATTAAAGGTTAAAGTCCACCCCAGGCTTAAGTCACCACTTAATTGTGCAGCTCCTACACAGGGAGAAAAAGCAACCAAAAGGCCTTGTTAACTTGTACTAAGAACTGGATAACAAACAAGCTTGCCTCTACAGGGATAAGATGAAAAAATCTCAGCTATAGATCCAAGCTGTGTATAGAGAACATACATTAGAACTATTTACTCCAGCAGAAAGTCAAAGTGAAAAAAATATATATAAAAATGTTGTGGCATACTCTTTGTACGAGTTATTAAAGCAGATATTGGTCCATATTACCCCCCCCCCCATGGTGGGTCCTTGGATGATACCTATTGCACAATTAATGGAGCCCTGCATAAAACTGTCAAAGTCAGAGCTAACATATATCTTTTTATAACTTTATAAAATATGTTATAATATTATGCCTCCATAATGTGTACAAGGATAATTGCAACAAAAACACATACAGCATATTTCCATTCTGTAACAAAAAAAAAAATATTTTAAAATGACTCAGTATTTTATTTGCATAGAGGATTGTACTGTTAAGGGAAATAAGGTTATTTTTGGCATCTACAAGAATTATGATCTCTAGAAAACAAGGTCTTGATCATACTCTGCATGCGCCATAGTGCATATTACTAAAAATGGCTTTATTCCATATATTCCATGCTCTTCAGACAGTGCTATTACTGTGCCAAGATGATTGTTTTTTTAAGTAAAATATCCAGTAGGGGGTTACATTTTGTTACATGACAATTTTTCATGCTGTTGTTTAGTATTGCTCTAGCAATATGGTTACTATGTTGTTAACTGTCGATGTGTTGTGTCTGTGAAGAGAAAAAAAGAACCCCAATTGCTTCTCACTCGTTCAGCAGTTCCTTGATTGTTTTAACTACCTATTAAATATTTTGTGATTACCAAATAGTAATCACTAACCAATTAAAAATATAAAGTGCTTAGTTATAAATTTACTTAAGTTGAACCTTAATAAAGTTACATTAAAGTGCAAGTGCAATATAGTTCATTCTGTTAATTGTATTATAACTTAAAAATTGATGATAAATACTTGATAGAGTTAATTATACTTAGCACAAGTTAATAGCCTTATAATACAATGTATTGTCATGTACCTTATGTTTGCACCCACAATCAATCCAATTAAAGAATTAATTACAATATAAAATAAAGTGCTTGAAGTGCTGATTTAATTACTGGTGACTGGAAATTACCATAAATGCATACCCGCTTCAGGATTAATTAATTATAAAGTGCTTAACAGTGCTGGATGATTAATAATAATAAATAAGGTAGTTGATATAAAGAGGACCACAATTAATAGGATCAATTATTTTATGTGTTGTGGTTGGAAATTTTTGATTTATGACTCTTAACTGTCTTTTCAAATGTTTAGCATATACAGCCACAGTGTAGAACATTGAGGTGGATAGCAGTCCTCAGCTGCAGTGGGCCCCTGGCAAAACATAATGGAGGCCTGCGTTATTTATATAGTGTAAGCATGCCCAAACTATGGCAAACTGAAAGGCAACATGAATTTGTACTGTCACCATCTTGCCTGATAAAAGATGTTGCTATTGTGCCCTACTCTATCATCTGCTGGGCCAAGATGTGCAGCTCCCAGCCACCCCCCAAACAAATTATCCAATTTATTAACATTAATATATATGGGTAATTATTATTATAAATTAATAGGAAACATGCAGTATATTTATTACAGTTTGATGTAAATGCATTATAAACACAAGCCCATTAAGGTTAAGGGGTTATTCATTAAAATCCAAATTTATCTCATATTTTATTGAAAAAAAAAACACAACCAAACTCCCATGCCCAATTTTAGCTTATTTACTGTATTAGTAAAAAACTTGATTTAATTGGATAGTGGAAAAACTCGATAAAAAATTCAGAGTTTTTTCCCGAAAACCCGTAAAAGTCCGATTTTTGGGCTAAACCCAGAAGTGCCTCTCCCACTGACTTATACAGGACCTCAACAGGTCTGAGATGGCAGATTTTCGGATTGAGGCTTTTTGCAGCATTAGGGTATAATAAATCGAAAAATTCTAGTTTTTTTTTCCACGAAAATCAAGATTAATTTGAGGTTTAGTAAATAACCCCCTAAGTGTTTCCATTGTTATGTCTACTTCTTATGCTCCTTCTTGTGTTGCATGGGTGGAAAATTTGCAGAATGCATCACAGTGTATTAACAATGACATGCTTATTTTTGCTTGACAGAATAAAATGTCTGTTTATTATATAACAAAGAAAATTCTGACATAACATTGAGAATAGCCCCAGACAGAAAAGAAGGTTTAAGATTAACATTAAATTCCTACCTGCAGCAAAATATTTCTTTAATCTCTTATCCTTGAAGAAAGCTCTCAGATTTCTTATTATTAAAAGTGTGTTTGAAACACAGCCAATCACAAAATGGCCCGAGGCTGACAGGAGTAGAGCCTGAACCTATGAAAGGCTCTCGAGAAAATGAAGCAGACTGTTTTATCCGCTGTACAATCAAGATATTATAGAAGACTGAACCAACCTAATGGTAAACGAATAATAGCCATGATAAGGATAGTGTTGGATTGCTTTGATACTAGGCTGTAAATACTTACATTTTTTAAACCCTACAAAAACCAGAAAGGTCCCTGGAAAAGAAAAAAAATAACTTGTTTTATGCCCTTTTTATCCATCCTTAGTATGCTTTCTAATAGATCCGAAGGGTGATGTCATCCCTTCTTCTGAAAATACTCATTTTCTCCTGCTGAAAACCTGCTGTAATGCTGGACCTTTGGAATTACGTATGATTCATGTGGCAACCACATCTCAAGTCAAGTTCAATGCAGTGCAATACAAAAGTACCATACAGCTCAGTGAAGCCCTTGGCATATCAGGAGACAGAGGGGGTACCTCCTTGTGAGAGAAAGACTCTATTGTAACTGGTTTCTCCTTTAATGTCAAAATTCTCACGATATTAGAGAAATTAGAAGTTCAGATAGCATATAAATATTATTATAGGAATGTATTGATTCAGCAAGAGTTCTTACATCTTAGTTAGCATTAAATATTTTTTCAGACAGTAAGATTTGCACTGGACATATATTATTAATTAATACATTCATTTATGTCAAAGCTAAACTATCTACTCAATAATTACATAAGGTCTTTAAATATAATTAAACCCTTTTTATTATGACAACATTATCTCTTAAAGATGAACTAGAATAAATAGGATGTGTTGAGACACAATGGTGTGGACACCTAAATAGTTCTGTGACATCACTGGCCCACACCAAGTTCATATATATATAGCTATACTTTGCACAAACATCAGCAAAATCCATCTCTGCTGTCAATTTGCTGATATTTCATGATCAGACTCCAAACTATGGGAACTACTTACTAACATTCGAAGACCTATTTTTTTTCATGAATCATCGTTTTCCTCTAAAAATTTCAATTTCCCTAAAACTCAAACATTTGAGATTTATTACGTGTAAAATCCATGAAAAACTCTAATACAAGTAGTTGAGGTCCCAAAGAAGTCAATGGGAGAATTTCAGTAAGAAGAAATTCCTCTAGCTCATTTTCTCTTAATACTATGTCTTATTTTTGGCCTAAAAATCCCCTTTTCAAACACAAAAATGACATTAATTATTTGCACCCTTTAATAAATATCAGTGATAGAGCCCCACCCCACTGAAAATGCTATTCGAGCCAGACATGTTGATAATACTTTCTGTATGGGAGATGGATTGTATGATGTAGTTGTATAATTGAACTAATGGCTCCAATGAAGTGAACAGAGGCAACGCCATATAAAGCCGACTACAAAAGATGTGAAAAATATGGGAGAACAGACAGTCAGAAGATTATCTATTCTTTTGTGATGCTTTCACTTTGACACATGCATCCTATTATTTGTCAATTCTATTATGCTCTGTCTTTGTCACTGTCGTCTCTGAAACATTTGCTTAGAAGGAAGACAAAAGATGTGACAAACACAATGTCTCCAACTGCAAAAATCCTCCTCTCACATCAAACAGTAGTCTTCTGCGGGGTCAGCGGAAAAAGCCACCTTTTAGTTTATAAAATGTAAGTATGAAGAAGGAATTCAGAAGGAGTGTGATTTACTGTAGGAAGAGAGTTCAGACTTCATGTAAATCATTTCCATCAAAGTGGCAATATTTCTGATGATTCAGCTTCTGATCCCTGTATTTGTACAGACTGTTTTTCTTTAAATACCTAACAAACAAGTAACTGAGCCATCAGACTTGATTAGGCCATATAGGTGGGAAAATAACAATGAGCCACTTATCAGTCTTTAACAAAAGATTATATATACACAATATGGCCAAAAGGACCCGACCACAATATATGGCCAAATTTATTGGTTTTCTAAGGTGGGAGTAGAAGAACTTTGCTGGTCTGCACAAATCCAAGACCTCAACCCAACTCAAAACCTGTGGAGTGAACTGGAATTCCAACTGTGAGCCAGGCCTCACCCCAACAGTAGTGCAAAACATTACTCATTAGTGATTGTGGGGCTGAATGAGAGCAAATTTCACCAACAATGTTCCAACATTTAGTGGAAGCCTTTCGGAAAAGTAGAGGCTTTTGAAGCAACAAATAGAGGACCAACTTCATATTGGGAGTGGGATGTTTGATCGGCATGTGTCATTTCAATTACATTCTTGAAACTGCCCCCTTGTGGTGTCAAGAGACACACAGATAATCAGGCAGTAAGGTCTACATTGGCCAACTATGCAACCAGATCTGTGCATGTGTGGTTTAAAGAAGTAGTGCACCTTCAATTACACTTTAACTAAGATACCATAGTATTTTAAGACAATTTGCAGTTGGTCTTTGTTTTATATATTTGCAGATTTCCTCTTTGGAACTTAAACGGCTCATTGCTCTTCTACTCTAGCAACCACACAGTGATATGAATAACTGGAATATGTAAGCAAAAATAACTGACTAGAATTGATTGCATGCGTTGATTGAAATGTAATTAAAAATAAGGTAGTGATTCTCAGGAAAAAAAATATAATTTGTGTCCAACTTATCTCTAAGAATAGAGCATTTTGATTGACCTTTACTTACACCGTAACAGCTGCATCCTGCCATTCACTCACAAAAAACACTGAAGGGCTGCACTTTCAAGACAAATATAAGACAAAATCTAAAATACAAGCCAAGTGAATTACATCCTTTGTACATGGTGTGAAAACAAACTTCAATAGATGTGGTAACACTCTCATGAGTATATAAAATCCTTTAGGGTATGATAAATTCAAGAATATTTAGATGCGTGTCTTCTGCCTCTGTAACTTTATTTCCTAGCCAATGTATTTAATCTTTTTTGTTGTTAGGAAAACATAGTTTCTATTTCTGTTTGTGTGTTGTATCCTCAGGCTAGTCTATAGCAGTCAGAGCTGGTGTTCAGGGCCGCTCCTGCTATAAGAAAAGGTGAGAATAAAGCGTCAAAGGTGTTTAATAAAGCCTCAAAAAGTTCTTATTAGAAAAATAAAAATAAACTTACTTAAAGTGTTTTTCTGAGCTCTGTACATAAAAGTGAAATTAAGAAGCATTTTGGCACATGGAGCACATATAAGCACAAATATATTTGTGACTTCCGTATGCAAATTGCAGGACAAACTTTGATGCTTTCCAGTTGAAATCTGTTTGTACATGCAGTGTTGGTCTGGCCCACCGGGCCTGCTGCCTTAGGGGCCACTACACCACACAAAGCACCCTCTGCCCCCCCCAGACACAACCCCCCTCCAGCCCCCCATCCCAGTCACAACCCCCCCCCCCTCTGGGGCATTGAACGGGGCCAGGGAGGGAGGTAGGTATGGATAGCGGCAGTGTTTCAAGTAGGGAGTGGGTCCCAATCCGACCCTGTGTACTTGAGCCCTTGTAACCGATAACTAGGAAGAGGGGGACATACAAAACAGATCTACAGGGTTGTATGGGGCCATGTTTGAAATAAATTGGCAACATACTATGAAGAACTAGCATAGTGGAAGTGGAAAGAAGCTTCTCTAACAAGCAATGCATATGTTAGTGCAGATCTAAAAATCTCTTAACCACAATGTAATTTCCCCTTCCCATTGATTCCAATGCATTTTTGTGAAGTTTTGCAGTTTTGCAAAAAAGAGTATGTCTGGCTGTGCATACTATAAAGCACTTTACAGAGAATTCCTATCATTCTAAAGCCAATAAAGTGCCTGTTCTAAGGAGCAGAATATTGCAAAGCAGAAATACTAACCACCAAATCATTTAGCCCAACAGCAGGTAGCCAGATGCATGTTCCTGTTTTCCAGATCAAGAAGTAATATTAAAGGTAGAATCTGCTTCTCTAAGCGCAAATCTTTTGTGTAAGATAAGATCCATAATATAGCAATTACATTTAAACTATCTTCAGTACAGTTTCTTTGCAGAAATGCGTGCTTATGCTGCAGTTTTTTAAGATGTTAGAAAACACACATTCATAAAGCAGCGGCTTGTATATTAATTCCACTTCCCTGCTAATTGCTTTATAAACATTTTCCTATGTGACATTACCTTCCCATATCCTGCCTGCTATAAAAAGAACACATCTAGAAAACACATTGTCCTTGTATGAGATTCATGTAAATGATGTATATTCTTCGTGAACTTACCTTTGCTTGAAAAACCAAATCCAACTGAAGGTACAGTATCATGTTAGTGAAAATCAGCTAAAGAAGAACAGGGATATAGACTATATACACAGTGATAAAGTTTTCAATTGCAGCATTTGGCATTAAGTTTTCATATTCTCTGAAGTGTCAACCTGACAACTGAAATAAACGTACACAATACCAAAGGGGCAAATTAGCAGGGAATGTATAAAAAAAATAAATCCCTTATAATATTTAGAAAGGCCAAGCACTAGAGAGTACAACAAATTCTCAAACATTGTAAAAGGTGACCCCTTTTTATCATCATCATCATCATTTATTTATATAGCGCTGTCAAGATACGCAGTGCTTTACTGCAGTTATAGCAAACAGGGAATAAATGGTGGATAAAAAACAAGGATTACAGAGTACAATAGGGTTAAAAGGACCTAGAGATTAGAGTTTACAAAATAAAAGGTTAGGGTACTATTGAGACATTAGGATTATATAAACATTTTGTCATTTTTGATACAGCAATGATTAATTAAGGTACATCAAATAAGCTTCTTTAAACAGATGGGTCTTTAAGGAGCGCTTGAAAGTTTGGAAAGAAGGAGAAAGTCTGACAGCTCGAGGCAGAGAGTTCCAGAGAAAAGCAGAAGCCCGAGAGAAGTCTTGTAGACGAGAATGGGCAGAAGTGATCAGAGGAGAAGTGAGGCGAAGATCAGAAGCAGAGCGAAGGTTTCGTGAAGGAGTGTATTTGGAGATTAGAGATGAAATATAGGGAGGGGTTTCATTATTAAGGGCCTTGAATGTGAGTGTAAGTAATTTGAATTTGATTCTAGAAGAGATTGGGAGCCAGTGAAGGGACATACATAAGGGAGCAGCTGATGTTGAGCGGCGAGCTAGATGAATGAGTCTAGCGGCCGCGTTTAGAACAGATTGGAGTTGTGAAAGGTGACTTGTTGGAATACCTATGAGGAGTAAATTGCAGTAATCAAGGCGGGAGATGATGAGAGACTGAATCAGTGTTTTAGTTGATTCTGAACTGAGATATGGTCGTATTCGAGCAATGTTGCGCAGTTGAATACGGCAAGATTTTGCAAGTGTTTGAATGTGTGGTGAAAAAGACAGATGCGAGTCTAGGATAACTCCTAGGCAGCGTGCCTGTGTGGTGGAATGAAAGGTGGTATTGTTTACGGTGAGTGATATCTGAGGGACAGGGGAAGATCTTGGAGGAAATATAATGAGTTCTGTTTTAGAAAGGTTCAGTTTCAGGTGGCGCTGTGACATCCAGGAGGAGACAGCAGAGAGACAGTCTGTGACTTGGGAAAGGACAGAATTAGAAAGATCAAGAGTAGACAAGTAGAGTTGGGTAACCAATGTGTAAAAGAAACGGATCCGCACACACACCGATTAGTGCAGTCGGGGATTATCCCCTTTTATTCAGCCACCAAACATCAACGTTTCGGGGGGGAACACCCACCCTTCATCAGGATGAAGGGTGGGTGTTCCCCCCCGAAACGTTGATGTTTGGTGGCTGAATAAAAGGGGATAATCCCCGACTGCACTAATCGGTGTGTGTGCGGATCCGTTTCTTTTACACATTGGTTGCTAAGGGACCTGGCCGGGTCAACGGAAGGAACGCACCACCAGCTTGCAGGATTGGTGAACTACAGGTGTGCGGTAGGAGAATTACATTGTAATCAAGTAGAGTTGGGTGTCATCAGCATAAAGGTGATACAGAAGTCCAAATGACTGAATAAGTTTTCCTAGTGAAGTTGTATAGAGCGAGAACAGCAAGGGGCCAAGAACAGAGCCTTGAGGAACTCCAACAGAGAGTGGGAAAGTAGTAGAAGTAGAGTTAGAGAAGGAAACTTTAAAGGAACGGTCAGACAGATAAGATGTAAACCATGAAAGAGCAGTGTCCCGAATGCCAGATGAGTGTAGAATGTCAAGGAGGAATGTGTGGTTAACTGTGTCAAAGGCTGCAGAGAGATCTAGAAGGATTAGAATGGAATAGTGACCTTTAGACTTTGCCAATAGAAGATCATTGGTTACTTTGGTGAGTGCAGTTTCAGTCGAGTGTTATGGGCAGAAGCCAGATTGCAAGGGGTCGAGGAGGGAATTGTGAGTGAGATGCTGGATCAGGCATTTGTAAACAAGCCTTTCTAGTAATTTGGATGCGAATGGAAGAAGGGAGACTGGTCGATAGTTAGTGGGAGAGCTGGGATCAAGGGAAGGTTTTTTGAGGATAGGAGAGATTAGTGCTTGTTTGTATAATGATGGAAAGGTACCAGTAGAGAGTGAAAGATTAAATAGGTGGGTAAGTGCAGGAGAGAGTGTATCAGAGATTGGGTGGAGGAGGCGAGAGGGTATGGGGTCAAGGGAGCAGGTGGTGGGTTTTGAGCAGGCTAGAAGTTTGCTATATTCATCTAGAGTTGCAGGGGTGAAGGAGTGCAAAGTAGATGTGAAAGGACTGCACGTTGGTCTGAGATTGTTGTCGGACAGTATGCTCAGCCTAATGAGATCAATTTTTTCATTAAAGAGATGAGCAAGGTGTTGGGCGGTAACATTAATAGGTGGAGGGGGTGGATTTTATTATTGGCTATTTAGGTTACACCCATCAAGGGCAACTTTAGAGGGGTGGTCCTCGAGTGCCTATATGCAAAAAAAAAATCTGCAAAAAAACCTGCTCCCCACTGGCACTGGATACTTCTTCACTAAAACCAGTGGTGGAGGAGGGGAGGTAGTGGGTAGCTTGTGAGCATTGATCTTACGGAAGTGAAATAACTCTTGCACGTATTATGTCACTATTGCAATGCAAGGGCACACTGAAGTCTGGTGCCTAGAGAAGCACTGGATCAAAGTAAAGCTCTGCTCATCATTGCAAATCAAGGTTGCCACCTTTCAAAATAAGTCTTAGCTTCTAGTGATTGGGGGTGGTCTGCTGATGTCATAGGGGTGCAGCAGTGAAGGTGGTACAATATGGGCAGGCCAATGACGTGCTGGGCATGTAGATAGTAGATACTCAGATTCAAAGTATTGGGGCAGACGATGGTTGAAATGGGAGGACCAGGGGTGAAACATGAGAGTATTACAAATTTACTGGTTACTATATCGCCAGTTAATTTCTAATACTGGCCCCGGCCTCTGCTGGTGATTTACTGGCTAGTTATTTATTGCCAAAACAGAAATCACTTCATCAGTGGCTATGAGCACCAGGTCTCACCACCAGTGCCCAACATCTTACATATGAATGGAAGCAAATCCATCCTACATGAGATTATCCATCGTTTTGTGAAAAGCCTTTCCAGAATAGTGGAGGGTATATGCTGTTTTAGCAGCAAAGAGAGAAAGAAATTCATATGAATACCTTTGGTTCTAAAATGAGTAGTTAGACAGGAAGGTGTCCACATACTTTTGGCTATAGAGTATAGCAAATATCAGCATTATAATTTAGGATTGTTTGATCATACACAGAACCAAGCATAAAAAAAGTATACATTAATACAGTATTTGTATTATATCAACATTTTTCCAGTTAGAGATCTTCATATACAGTATATATTTTTATGATGCACAATTTCATTCACATTAAACAATCGTACAGTATGTACTAAAATGTGAATGCCCCAAGTGTCCTCACCCAGTTGATCAGCAGTCTCAAGGCACTGGAGCTGACAGTCAATGAACAAGCATTAGCATAAGCACTGCAGATATGAAAATTCTTTCCTATTTTCTCTCTTAGAGCAGAACTTAGATTTCCACAGAAGCACAGCAGGCAGTGCAATCATTAATATGTTAAATAAAGTTGTAGGAGTTCTGACATTGATTATTCATTGGTGTAGATAAGTGATACTGAGATGTGAGATCTAATTTATCTTTGATTTGCATAAAGAAACAATAAATAATATGGGATCATATATATCCTTATCCACAGGAAGTCTCTTTCTCTAAACATGAAGGGAAAGTTAATACCCGTCAGACCTTTCCTAGGGTGCCCTGCTTCAACAAAGCTTTTTCTGTCTTCATAGCAAGACTTCCAGCTTTCTTATCTGGACTAAGAAATTATGAACATGCCGGGAACTGGCAGAGGAAACTGTTTTTCCAAGGGCTCTTCGAGGTTCCTATACAATTCTCAATGGATAATTTTCATATTGGCTTAAGTGAACAAGAAAGCACCATGGCCTATATAAATTCCTGCACTGGCCCCAGCAACATTTCCTCCCTGGGGACAATTCTAGTTTTAGACAGATGGCCCTATTCACCAACTGACTTTACGTAATAGGAGAGATTTTACTTTCAACGGAAGTCACAATTTTCTTTAATAAGGGCAAGAGAATTTTCAACACCTTGAACAAGGAAATTACAAAACAGGATTCTGGGTTACTTTTTCTCAGAACTAACTATTAAAATATATTAATTTTAGAAAACAAAAAACATTTTTCCAATCGTGGAATATGGTTTGTTATTGCACCAACTAAAATTTGAGCAAGCTGAATATGTCATGAGTTTCCTCTTTATTTTCTTTAAAATATTGAAATAGCAGTCAGGATAAAACTAGAAACTTGAACTGAATATGATTCCCCAACTTCTTATGATACTACAGGTTATAGGATCCATTATCCGGAAATCCTTTATCCAGAAAGCTCTGAATTATGGGAGGGTCATCTCCCAAAGATTCAATTTTAATAAAATAATTCAAAATTTGAAAAAACATATTTCCTTTTTTTCTGTAATAATAAAACAGTAGTTTGTACTTGATCCCAACTAAGATGTTATTGGAAGCAAAACCAGCCTATTACGTTTAAATAATGTACAAGGAAAGGCTGAATACAATCAAGGGCCTATGGAAAGGCGGAACTAAAAGGGGTTGTTCACCTTTAAATGATTTTTTAGCATGATCTAGAGAGTGATATTCAGAGACAATCATTTTTTATAATGTATGGCTTTTGAGTTATTTAGCTTTTTATCCAGCATCTCTCCAGTTTGCAATTTCAGCAATCTTCTATAACATACTAAAAGTTAAAGGTGAACCACACCTTTAATACTGTTTAACAGTGCTCTTGTTTCTATCTACTTCTAAACCAGATTACAATCTGTAGTTGTCAGCAAATCGCTGAGTACACTGATCTATCAACAGAAAACCACTGAGTACACTGATCTATCAACAAGACATGACCAAATGCTTGAGTGCGTGCTTTGCCCATTACCGGGCAAGTGCAGTTCTTTTATCTAGTCACTCTTCATGACTTGGGCTCAGTAAAGATGGTGGCCACTACCAATGACCGCATAGAAGTTATAAAGATTGGCTTCAGTATGACAAGTGGTATTTCAGCATTTTAACTTGATGATGCATTCGTGAAAGAAAGATTTGTCTTGTCCTTTAGAGGAGAACTAAACCCCCTTGCTAATAAAAACCCCTACCCCCTACCCAGGTCTGGACTGAGATTCAAAATAGGCCCTGGCATTTCAGCTCCGTTCAGCTACACAGAGGCCCAAACAGCACCTCTCCAGCTCACTAAATAGTGCCTGTCTATGGCATTTGCCAGAACCCACAGATTGCCAGTCCGGGCCTGCCCCTACCTTCCATAGCCCCCCCTCCCTGCTCCACCCCACACAGGTGTTCACAAAAGTAAATTCCCCTAAGCTGGTAGATAGCCCTCATTGCAGAGTCAGCGCATCGGAGCTCACGTGGACAATTTCTATGGCTTTCGACACATGCGCAGTTGTTCGGGACCAGAATATTGCTACAACTGCACATGCGCCGATATGTCACTTATTTAATGATGATTTCTGAAGCGCTGAAGATGCCCCCCGTGAGCTCCACTGCTCTGACTCTGCAATGAGGGCTAATTACCAGCTTAGGGGCATTTACTTGTGTGAACACCTGTGCGGGGGGAGCAGGGAGGGGGGACTATGGAGGGTAGGGGTTATTATTAGTAAGGGGGGTTAGTTCTCCTTTAAATGTTTTTTTAGTAGACTTAAAATATGGTGATCCAAATTATGGAAATTATCCTGAATACCCCAGGTCATGCGCCTTCTCTATAACAGGTCCCATACCTGAACAAGTCTCAGCCATGTACATGAGGAGTAAGAAGATTGTGACATTCCTACTATAGGAATATACTATATGTGAGAACAGGTAAGAATAGTACAACCGGTGCCGTGGCTTTAATTTTACCATATTTGAACCTGACCTTGGTACAAGGTGGTGCACATAGGTTCCTGTTCTGTACATGCAAACTGAGCTGGAGGTTCAATTGGATTATGTAGTAACAGGGACAAGTTTTTCTCTGCTCCCGACACCCCAAGCAACCAATGAGGTCAACTATTAAAGGGGCAGTATATCCAGCATAATGAATAGTGAATGCATACTTTTTGCATGTTTCTTTTTATTGGGAAATATTTATGTTTTTCATAATTTCTTGAACCAAATAGGGCAAACTAAATCGGGCATCTCTAAATGAAAAATATCACATTCTTCTTCAGGTTTTTTCGAGCCAATCTGAACAAATCAGCACTGAGAAGCCTCTGTATAATGAACTTTCCCTTATTTGAAAGCTAACAAACTAGGGCAAGGGAGCCTGATTTTTGCACTTGGTACTGTGCCTTTGCCTCTTTTGTGCAAATTGTGCTTTATTGACATCTATAGATATTAAAGTTATTAAAGGAAGCAACGCAAAGTAAATCTGATTTGATTTTTTTTAGTTCAGAGTTTAGTTAGACTTCATTTTAGCAAAAGCAGCATTTAAATTAGTAAAGAGTGTGTCACATTTGCTAAATGATTCATCAGAAAGTCAGATCATGAAAAGATAATAGCAAAATAGTTTATACAGTATTATAATGTAATAACCCCTGGGAAATGAACATCCCAGCCATAGGGGAAAAAACACATCAGAGCTCTTTGCTGAGCAAATCCTTGACTTTGCCTTTTGTCACATCATATAGAGCAATTTCATACTTGACATACACATAACATAAACTTCTCTAAGCTCTATGCGATTAATGTGACCTTTTGTTTTTAATAAGAGGATACTGCAGACTGATCTAAAGCCAACCTAAACTACAAGTTAGAGAGCAAGAGGATATTCATCTGCTTTAATGAGTATAGGTTTGGTCTAATACTCACTTTCTTATTCCATATATATATCTATTTATTCATTTTTCTTATTCACGTACACTTATATTTCCCTATAAAGGTTCAGTGCAACATACTGGCATATATACAATTCTATTCAGGATCAGGAAACCTTATTTATATACCGGTACATAGTTTTGTAGATTCATATTAGCAGAAACTGCCAGGATCTGGTGAGTTCATCTGATCGAAAGAAAATCAAAACAGTTTGTAGCACCATATAATCATGGGGAAAATGGCAGAAAAACTGTATTTTTTACCGTTTTTTTTAATCAATATCTTTTTTGAACTCTGAGAGCATTATTGCCTTACACTGCAAATAAATCCATAATTCATCATTATTTTTTCCCTTTAATGTTTGATCAACTTATCCCTTTTGACATATTACAGGGCATAAAGAGAAATGTGTGTGCCTCTGTTCATGGTAAAATATATATTTTCTTTTTTCTCTGCAGCAAATTGATGCTCTCTAAAAATGCTCAAATTTCATCTCAGTGGTCCTTCCCAGTTTTTCTTCTCAACCTGCCCACCCTGTACCTCCTGCTGCATTTTCACAATATGTTATTGAGAGGCAGAGGTGGGGTGAGGAAACGTGCAAACAGCAAATAGGGAGGCAAGGAAAAGGGAAAAAAAAGGCAATTAATGATGAGGAAAAACAAGATGGCAGGATAAGAAAAAGTGCAGGGTAGTGAAGAGGGGGGATGTTTTGGTAATTGCTATGATGTATTCTAACAGCTCTACACTGAATACAGCAGGCACCTTGCTGTGTTCATGTTCTGTACAGGCAACGAATGAACTATATTCATCTAGGCAATAGTTCATCTATGAATTAGACTTCATAGCAACTCTTACTCAACTATTATGTTCTAATTGCTACATCGGCAACATGGGGTGACTTACATAAAAGGAGAATGCTTTTTTGCAAATATGTAAAAAGCAACTTGCCAGGTGACCTATTAGCATGAGATCTGCCTCCTTAAGTTAAAAACACTACCAGAACCTAAGCCCAGCTGGGATGTAAATACATCCTGGTGGGTATCTTACTGTATACTCAAGGGTTAAAGGAGTGGTTAAATTTTGAGGTAACTTTCAGGGTAAGGGCACACGCTGCTATTTCGGGAGATTAGTCGCTAAGCGACAAATCGCTTCTTCTTTGGGCAACTAATCTCCCCCCGAACCAGTGTCGTACTGGGACACCAGGGGCCCACCCAAAAATCTTAGACAAGGGGCCCACCAAAAGACATTAGATCAGGTCTACTATTATAATTCCTCTCCTCACGCAACCTGTATTCTGCTAGTCTCTTTTCTTTACATGCTTTAATCTATTATTCAATCTATTTAGTCTCTTTGTTCTCATAGAAATAAGTAATGGGCATGAAATATGCCAAATGTTTTGAAGCAGGAGGGTCCACTGATACCTGGGCCCACCGGGAGTATTGCTGGTATCCCTGTGGGCCAGTCCGACACTGCCCTGAACTACCTTCCCGCCGGCTAGAATCTAACTCGCCGGGATGGCACTCGGAGTGCTTCATTTTCTGTAGTCGCCCGAAGTTGCCTCACGAGGAAACTTTGGGCAACTTTGGAAAGCCGTATTGATCCGACTGCCATCCCATCGGTGATTTACATTCTAGCCAGTGGGAAGGCAGTTTGGGGATTAGTCGCCCAAGGAAGAAGCGATTTGTTGCTGGGCGACTGATCTCCCAAAATAGCAGTGTGTGCCCTTACCCTCAATATGCTGTAGCAATTGTCTTTATTATCTATATTTTATAGCTTATGAGTTATTGACCTTGCTTTTTGGCCTCTTTCCAGCTATTCAACTGGGAGGCATTGACCCCATCTAAAATCAAATGCTCTGTAAGGCTACAAATTTATTGCTATTGCTAATTTTTATTACTTATCTTTTTATTCAGGTTCTCTCCTATTCTTATTCCAGTCGCTTATACAATTCAATGCCTGGTTGCTAGGGTAATTTGGACCCTGGTGCCCAGATTGATAAAACTGCAAACTGGAAAGCACTAGAATAAAAAGCTAAATAACTGAAAAACTACAATTAATAAAAAATGAAAACCAACTACAAACTGCCTCAGAATATCACTCTCTACATCATACTAAAAGTTAACTGAAATGTGAACAACCCCTTTAACCTTTATGAAAGGCCTCCCTACACGACAGTCTGAAGCAAAAATAGTAGTGAGATTCAACACTGTATTTACAAATCTGTGGAAGGGAAAGGCAGGTGGCAACATTCCCATATATGAGTGTAATGTGTACTGTTGGCCTATTTTAAAAGGTTCTAGGAAAAGCTGATGAATAGAGGTGGATAGTTGTCACAGACAGTTCCTAATGAAAAGGCAGTATATGGCACTGTATTCTTTTTCCTGGATTGTCATTTTCATTGGAGGAGATAAAAAAAGGACATAGCAGAATTCCTTAAGGATTGTTCAATACACTATTTTTGAAAAATAGAGGCGAAGCAACAAGGCCAGAACAAGGTGCAAATACTATGGGCCCCCCAAGGAACAGTATCATTCCTAAAAATGTTCTTGGGACACAGGCAACTGTCATGCAGCCTCAGACAATATACCTCTGCCACTGCCACTCATTACATTTGGTTAAACACAGACAGACGGCAGTATAATATTCCAACTGTTCAGTACTGCAGCAATGAGGAGCCCATGCTGTGCGGTGATGCCATCACGTGGTCTCCTAGCGGAGGGAAAATATATAGCCTATAATGTCTGAACAAGACAGGACTGAAAAATGAATTATTCAGCGGCCCACCAAGAGGCATTCAGCACCTCAAAAGGTTACAAGGAACAAGACTTCTCATAACATAGGCCAGTATAAACTCTGGAGAGAATGTTCAATTTGCTTTTTTTTGCAACACAGTTGTACACTGAATGTACTGACAAAATGTTGCATACACAGTCATTGTGGGTTCACATTCTGAGCACTAACCTGTGTTGGATTGTATAGCTCTTGCAGCGGGCTCCTGGAACCCTTCCGACAGCAAATGCCCATTCCAAATGGATTTCTGTGCATAACTGGAGGAAGACAGAAAACATCATTTTAGTTTAGATTAATATTATTAATACTAGTATAAAATAACTGAAACCTTAAAATGCTACAGTATAACAGTATGTGGGTACAAGTATAAACACTTTTTGCGTGATTTTCCAGCTCACCTTTGTCAAAAACAACTTTTTAGATTATGCCCAGAAAAAGGAAGGCTGCTTTGATCCTGCCACACTGCATGTTGCCAAATATCAAGGGGCAAATAAGAGCGAATGGCAGGCAAGCAGTTAAATAAGGTGTTCTCAAGTTTCTATCTGTATTTGGAATCTGGCTTGTTGCTATCATGCAAAGGGACACTTAGCTAATCAAAAAGATAGATTAACGATATAAAGTCATCTAGCTGCACAGTTCTCTTGTTCTCAATTGTGAAAAAAAACACTGCTCTTGTAGTTGTTTGTCTATTAACAAATGCATCTTACAAATGATATTACATAACTACTAGTGCAGAGAAACTCATGCCACTAACATTTTAATGTGCAATGGAAGTAAACGAGGAATAAACACATAGAATATATATATATTAGAAATGTTTCTTTTAATTCCACTAAGGCCACTTCTGTAACCAGTGCTGTAATCACTGAAGTAAATGGTCCTCGGAGAGGCTTTGATCTTCACAGACCATTACTTGAATGAGTGCTAAAATGTGCCTGGAAGCTGTAAACATGACCACACTTGAGGAAAACATATAGCACATCCCTAGCTAAACCACACAACATTTGTTTTGTTATAAATTGCTTAATAAAATTAAACATAAAGGAAAATAGATACTTGAGAATAAACCACCTTATGTGTTAAATCAAATAACTTATAAAGCTAAATTTGGGAATTGGCAAGGCGTACTCGGATTGAAGATCTGTGCCCCCAACTTTTTTTATTGCACAATGAAAGAAAATGGAATTTTAATCACGTCTCCAAAGCACATTGATAAAACATGTTTAAAGCTATTTGTGTATTCAGTTTCAAGTTGCAACATAGTCACGTTCTGTTTGTCAGGGTCTGACTTCTGAAACAATGTAGCAGAAATCATTTCTCCTGTTAATCAGCTGACTTTCTGCCACATTTTTTTCAGGAGACTAAACCACAAGTGCTGAGACTATGAACAGCCAGACAGATCCTGGTTTATACAGCAATTACATTTACAATTGAAAATGTTTAATTCGCTTATAATACACCAAAGCTATGAATATTTTGTAAATTATATCCTTATAAACGGTGAGTTCTGATGTCATCAGTTATAAACGGTGAGTTCTGATGTCATTTCTGTCACATGACTCACTAAAACTTGTGTATTATAATAAATAAATAAAGTACCCCCAGTTGCAAAATATGAGGATATTAGAAGTTACCTCGGAGTTCCATGACCTGAATAAAAACAGGCCTCGTGTTTTTATATGGTCATGAAACTCCTCGGTAACTTATAATATCCTTATAATTTATAAGAGGGGGTACTTTATTCACTATATATTGGAAAGTTGTTTAGAATTCTAGAATCTTCTTTCTTTACGTAACACACAGATTTAGGGTCGACATTCCCCATTTTGAAAACTGCAACTTTGGTGACATGTCCACTTATTAGGACTAGCCATGGAAAATGTACAGCTTCAATAAGCAGCAGGTAGAAACACTCTATTCGGGGAGTCCCATCACACACTGGCAGATAAACTGCCACATAAGTCTAAGTGATTCCTCGCTAAATAAAACGAAGGGACTATGGCAAGAATGAGTGTAGTTAAAGTTGCTGGATTACAGTGCATGAATTAAAATTGTAATTAGCAGAAAGAAACTGAACTGAAATGTGGGAATAACAGGACCGAAGAGAAACATTTAGTGCAGGAAATTGCAACATCCAGAAATGAAGATTACGGTTTTACTGTAATTCACATGATAAATCTAATGAGGAAATGACTGTGTTGCCACCAGATATCAGCAGTGTCATTTGCAAAACTCAGCTCTGAAAACCTTTAACCGTTATTTTATCTAAACTCCCACAGCTGTGCCTGCTGTTAGGTAAAAGGGTTTTTCTTTCTTTCCTAACATTTAAGCGCTAACCTATTCAAAACAGGGTTGCTACATGGCCAGTAATTTTGGCACTAAAGATGAAATCACTTCAGCATTTCCTGTCACCTCCTGGTTCTGATGAGCAGAGGAGAAACTTATAACGAATTACCAGTGCACTGAGAAACCCTCTGATAATGAGCTGCTCAAAGCTTGTAGCTTAGGGAGGGGTTTGTTTGTTTAAAGCAAGATAAAATATTCTAAGCAAATCGCCCTGTTTATAATGAGGGGAGGTAGGATATTTAGTGAAGAAATTCTCAAGTAGTGCTTTACAATAGCAAAATTAAAAGAATAAGCAGAATGCATATTCATCAAAGGTAGGTTCAATTTATTCTGCTCCTTTTTTTTTAGCAAAGGTGTATACAGGTATGGGGCCTGTTATCCAGAATGCTCAGGACACGGGGTTTTCTGGATAAATGGATCTTTCCACAATTTGTATCCCCATACCTTAATTCTGCTAAAAATCATTTAAACATTAAGGGGCACATTTACTTAGCTTGAGTGAAGGATTAGTATAAAAAATACTTTGAATTTCAAAGTTTTTTTTTGGCTACTTCGACCATCAAATTGGCTACTTCGACCTTCGACTACGACTTCGAATCGAATGATTCGAACTAAAAATCGTTCGACTATTCGACCATTTGATAGTCGAAGTACTGTCTCTTTAAAAAAAACCTCGACCACCTACTTCGCCACCTAAAACCTACAGAGCACCAATGTTAGCCTATGGGGAAGGTCCCCATAAGCTTTCCTAGCTTTTTTTGATCGACGGAAAATCGTTCGATCGATGGATTAAAATCCTTCGAATCGAACGATTTTTCCTTCGAATGTTCGAACGAAGGCAATGTGGTAAATACTTCGACTTCGATATTCGAAGTCAAAGGATTTTACTTAGACGGTCAAATATCGAGGGTTTTATTAACCCTCGATATTCGACCAATAGTAAATGTGCCCCTAGATAAACCTAATGGGATTGTTTTGCCTCCAACAAGGATTCAGTGTATCTTAGTTGGGATCAAGTACATAGCAATGTTTTATTATTACAGAGAAAAAGGAAATCATTTTAACATTTAAAAATTTTAATTATTTGCTTAAAATGGAGTATTTGTGAGATCCCAGTAATTCATCCTGTAATTCTGAGCTTTCTGGATAACAGTTTCCTGATAACTGATCCCATACCTGTATTGTCCTTTTAAGTAGGATATGGAAGTCTGACATTAGAAAAGAATGATGTCCTTTATTAAAGCATAGGAAAGGAATCACATTTTTATAGTTTGTGGGTGGTTAGCTGGGTGGGAGATGTTTGTGACACTACTATGCTCTTTGAGGCACAACTGCCCAGGTGGCAGCTCAACACAGAAAAACAAAAGCCCAACTGTGGCAGAACTTTGTAAGGGCATTTTGCTCTGTGGTAGGAGCCTGCTATACTGCGTCATATTTTTCCATGTTTGACAAGTGCTTGGTGGTTTGCTCTTCATGATGGATTGTGGAATAGCAAAATTATACCCTGAACACAGTTTTCAGTTACTATTACAGATATGGGACCTGTTATCCAGAATGCTTGGGACCTGGGGATTTCCGAATAATGGATCTTTCCCCAGTTTGGATCTTCATACCTTAGGTCTACTAGAAAATCATGTAAACATTGAATAAACCCAAATAGGCTGGTTTTGCTTCCAGCAAGGATTAATTATATCTTAGTTTGGATAATGTACAAGGTACTGTTGTATGATTATAGAGAAAAAGGAAATCATTTTTTAATACTTGGATTATTTGGATAAAATGGAATCTTTGGGAGACAGCCATTCTGTAATTCAGAGCTTTCTGCATAACATGTTTCCGGATAACGGATCCCATACCTGTACTGCCGTTTCCCATCATCCTACTAAAGCCAATCACTGGCTGGCAAAAAAACAAAAGGACTAGCATAGGAAAAAAACACCAAAAGGTAGGAGAGATATCTTGCTGGGTTACACAATGTGCTTCTGCGAGATTTTTCAGCACCAACATAAATAAATAAAGCCAAACTGGCCTGTCTTGCTACCAATAACTCTCCCAAACCATAGAGGGTCCACCTGTAGGACAAGGCTTTCATCTTTTTTCTACCATACAACAACGTGCCAGCTATACCATTTATCATGCATTTAATAGCTGTGGTAGTGGGGACAATACCACTAGTGAGCCCAATGAGATACAGTCTGACACTTAAAGGGATCTTGTCAACGGAAAACATGTTTTTTTCAAAAACAGATTTTTTTATATTCAATTTTGAAATCTGACATGGGGCTAGACATTTTGTCAATTTCCCAGCTGCCACTGGTCATGTGACTTGTGTCTGCACTTTAGGCGAGAAATGCTTTCTGGCAGGCTGCTGTTTTTCCTTCTCAATGTAACTGAATGTGTCTCAGTGGGACATGGGTTTTTACTATTGAGTGTTGTTCTTAGATCTACCAGGCAGTTGTTATCTTGTGTTAGGGAGCTGTTATCTGGTTACCTTCCCATTGTTCTTTTGTTTGGCTGCTGGGGGGGGAAGGGAGGGGTGATATCACTCTAACTTGCAGTACAGCAGTAAAGAGTGATTGAAGTTTATCAGAGCACAAGTCACATGACTTGGGGCAGCTGGGAAATTGACAATATGTCTAGCCCCCATGTCAGATTTCAAAATTGAATATAAAAAAATCTGTTTGCTCTTTTGAGAAATGGATTTCAGTGCAGAATTCTGCTGGAGCAGCACTATTAACTGATTCATTTTGAAAAAAATGTTTTTTTCCCATGACAGTATCCCTTTAAATAAAGCTGTACCATTGATAAACAAAATCAGCACTGCGCTTAACATTAGCAAAGTCTCCAGTAATACCAGAAACATTAATTAACCTTTAATAAATCCCCATTAGCAAATCAGCCAGTATAACTAGAAACACATTTTACTCCAGTTCTGATTCCTTTAATTAGAATTTACTCAAAACTCCACATTTTGCATTTACTTCCTCATTACATTTTACTTTTTTTTTTATTTTGGGTAATTGCCTCGTTTAAATGGAGGCTGTAATTATTACATGTTGATGAACAAAAGAAAAAGTTTGAAGTGTAATCTAGCACTACAATTTTCTGTGGATTAACTGTTTCCTTGGAGATGTTGCAAAAAAAAACAGACCACAGCCTTGCAATGTTTAAGAAAGTGAGGATTTCCTAATTGTCGGGAAAGAAAAATCTATAAAATATTAACATTGCCATTATTTTAAATATTGCAATGTATTGATAATAACTTCATTTTCATGTTTGCAGCTTTGTCTCTCATTGGTTCAAAGAGTACCATATACCCCAAGGTTACATTTTAAAAGATAAGTAATATATACCTAGTCATGGCAATTTAATTATTTATTTACTTTATAAATATGCCTAAATGAATTTAGCTCTGACACTCACGGTCGCCCCTTAAATACAGCGCTGCCTGTGTCCGGCTCTTGTAATCGATATGCAATTATTTCAGGAGCAGAGATGATGTTGAGGAGGGCCCAGGAACTGCAGGAAGGCTCAGGAGCAGATTTATCAATATGTGAGATTACAGCTTGCCACTCCAAAACTCACTTTCTAATCATTCCTATGAATTTTTAGAAACATATTTTTCAATGAGTTCACAATTTCATAAATTCACTTCTAAAAATACCATAGGAATGAATAGAAAGTGGGTGGATTTTCTTGCCGTGAGCTGTAATTTCACATCTTGATAAATCTGCCCCTTAGCGTTCCATCTGGATGAAAAAAAAATCCATAAAATTCAGTGCCTCACCCATTGCCCAGCTTGAGAGTTGCAGGTTGGACATCCATGTCTTTGAGCTTTTTTCTGCCTAGCAGCCGTTCACATGCTCTCTTGCCCTACCATGAAACTAGTCGCAGTGACAAATCTCAATGTCATTATGATCTCCAGTAGGCTACACATAATATCCATAATAAGACGCCTGTTCCAATTACAGTGCTTTCTATCTGGCACACACTGTCACAGTTCCTAACATAAATTTGCACCTGAAGTTATTATTCTGAAGTGTCAACTCACTGTTATTAGCCATAAGGATACTTGCAGACATTGCAGATGGGGAAATAGTAGACAACCTGCATTGTGTATTCCACTATAAACCTGCCTTAGAACTCTTCATCCTGTACAAGCTGAGATGATAAAGGTACTTATAAAGATGCTGTTTGGCAGCTGTGACCCTATGGTGCATGAGCATCTGCACAGATCAAGCTCTTGCCATTGGCTGTGTCTATTTCCCATCTAATCCTGCTCTAGATCATTTCACCTCTTTTTTCTTTTGTTCTTCGCATCAGGAAATGCCATACAATAGGAACTCAGAGATGCAGGACAGACATTTCAACAGATTGAGGCTGCACTAAAAGGCAACATTGATTTTTAGATCCCATTACTTCTAGATGTACAGAGTATGCTATTTTAGGACAATGGAATATGAATGGCATCCGGCTTTTATCCTGGAATGCTATGCTGCCTGCTTCCAATGCTCTACAAAGGCATTTGGGGCTATTAGAGTTATTAATATTTTATAGTGTTTTTATTTACTGTTTATATAAAATGGCAAAGCTGTGCATCTATAATGCATTTAAGTGTAGTGAGATGTTTATTTACAGTAATGTATTTGCTTTGACATGTCATTCTGGTGTATGACTCAGTCTTTTTAATGCTGTTGTACTTTTAAATGTTTTGTTGTGTTCCATATCTTCAAGCAGATGCTTACTGGCAAAATTAATAAGGTACATTTATAATAATAAAGCATCAGGGAGCTTGGCAACGAGAGTCTCCAAAATCATGTGCTCAGGTTGGAATGCAGAAGAGAAAATTAGTTGTGAATGTACTTTCACTGCAAAGCTATTTTATGGGCAGGGTCTAGGGGGCACATGTCCTAAGCCACAAAGAGGTCTATTGACAAGAATATGCCACTGATGAATGTGGAAATTGCAGGGTTAAACAATAAAAGTGTATCTACTAATAACCAATTGTGTGTTTTAATACAGCATCTCAATAAATTGTGTATATTGGGGTAATGTTGCATGTTCGTTTGACTAATTCATTTACTGATTTGCTGTGTGAAAGCAAACATCTGATGCCCTACATATGTAGATATGTGCAAAAATGTGGATTTTTTTTACCACTGCCTATTTACGTGTAAAGGTTTTACATCATGTGCACAATGAGTACGCGCACACTTTTTGCCAATCACGAAAAACTGAGCCACTGCGAAGAATGGTTTAGTGTTAACATACCTTTAAGAAACACATTTGAAATACTCTGTATTAATGTCAGTTCAATAACCTATTTTGCATTATGTGTAATTTCTAGCTCACTTTCTAAACTGTACCATAATAGCTATAATTTTATTTGACAGGTGGCATGCTTTAACTACCTGCTTCAGTAAGGCATGCTTCATACATATTTATTTATTGAAGGACTGAAAATAAACTCTTTATGGACCATTGGATCCAAGTGATGCAGAAGGCATCTTATCGCATGGTATCACTTATTAAATATAGCCATTTTTTACAAAGGAACCAAGCACTGGGATACACAGCATAAGTGTATGTCTGAGGAAGAGAGGCTTGACCCTGGCATGTTCATTTGGTTGTCACTTTCTGTGGCTGGTAATAAATGGGTTAAACACCCTATGCATCTGTATGAGTGTGCAACATCTGATTTCTGCAAGCTTCCTAAGCTGCCCATCATTCAAGTTCCCCTACAAAGCCACTGGCTCAGTAACCATACTTTAAGAAATATAGGCAGATACAGGAAAATAATCTTGTCAACAAGGAAAGTACATCTTTTTGCTGCTAGCTGGCAAGCACTGGGGGTTTCTTGCCTTTCTTTGGATTTACATTGTTGGATAATACACAGGAGGGCTAGGGTCCTTTTTTCAACTATATAACTATGTAACTATCCTTTGGCTGTAGTATCCTTACTCACATGGCAAAACAGAGAAGGGATACTTAATCAGTAGACTAACTATGAATAGCAGTCGGGCTAATTGGTTCATTAACTATGGCATAGTGATGCAAGTGTAAGAGCCCCATAGTTAAGAAATCTTTGCATTAGACCATTATGTAGACTATTTCTATATGGATCTGCATATAGCCTGGCACCTATTAGAATTGCAAACCGCCCTGGTGTTAATAGGGCAGTGTCATCTAGACCAGCTCACTTTTAGAAAAAATCATACTATGCACTGGTTACAGCATAATAAAATACTTCATGTACAGTGGAACCTAAAGTTTTTACCCACATTACATGTTTTTTGTGGTTCCACCAAGATATATAATGCATAATGCATTTCCCTTAATGGATTTTTTTCTGCTGCCCTGAATACATGTAAAATGCTGGTTCTACTGTATTTGTTTCATTAATTATAGTACTAAACTAAAGTTCCAGGCATAGCACAGCAGGGAATAGGTATGGGTATGACAGGGATATTTAAGGCATGCCCTTCAGCTCCTATAAACTACAATTCCTAGAATCATTAGTTAGGAAGTATATATATATATATATATATATATATATATATATATATATATATATATATATATATATATATATGCATTTGTGAATAAAACACATATATTTTCTACACTATAAATAAGGAGTGCGGGTCCATTTACTACGATATATATATATATATATATATATATATATATATATATATATACATATATATATACACATCACAAGGCCAATGCACACGCTTGCCGATAAGTTGCATACCCTGGTGCTTATATATATATATATCAAAGAGATAATGTGTGGCAGAGTAAGGACCGGCAGAAATTAAAGGTTACGCATAGAAGGGACAAATCAGGTTGTGTAAGCAAGTGAGTTAGAGAGGACAGGGTCCATCTGAAATGAAGAAAGGGAATTTATTATTACCGCATTATTCATACATTATTATGTTATGCAGTGCCTTACTGAGACTATTCATCAATAGGGGATGGCAGGTGGATGAGAGATGCCAGCTATATTTCCAAGTGAGAATATTGTGAGCAGCTATGCTGGTTAGTGTCACTTTCTATTTCCAAGTGATTCTGATACCTGATGAAAACTATATAACAGCTAACTCAACATCAAATGATTAAACCCAGATTCTTTATTTATAACTCCATCTGGCATCCAACAAACCATAGCTACTAAAATCTGTTCCTTTCTTTCTCGCAGGGCTGGAAAATTTTCCTAGCAGAAGTTCTATGAAATCCACTCAAATCCCATCAATGGTCCTAGATAAGTCAGTTCCACACCTTATGGATGTCTAATGCATTAAAGCTGATTTTCTGGCCCAGCCCCTTTTCCTTACAACAGGAAAACACACATGGGATGCAGGGAGAGATGAAAAGCTTAGGAAATGAGTCAAAGATTAATATGAATATTTTAGCATTCAGAGGAGGCAGCATTCAAATGGGGAATTATTCTTTTTGTTTGAAAACAGGAAGATCAAGGAAATGTTAGTATGTAGATATGCCACTCAGATCATCCCCAAACGCGGTGCTATCAAGGGACGAATGCAATAAAATATAACTGGTATACCATTTCTTTAAAACATGGAATGCAAATAGTGTTAGTCCTTACCGACAGTAAACTGAGGGAGCTTATTGCACACAGAAAATTCCTTCTCTAAATACATACAGTATGTCTTAAAATTGGCTCGATTTTCTTGTGACACAGCACAACAATTCAACCTTCTTATACAGGTATGGGGCTTGTTATCCAGAATGCTCGGGACCTGGGCTTTTCCGGACAAGAGGTTATTCCGTAATTTGCATCTCCATACCTTAAGTCTACTAAAAAATCAACTAAACAAACTGAATAAACATAATATTCTTGCCTCCAATAAGGATTAATTATATCATAGTTAGGATCAAGTACAAAGTACTGTTTTATTATTACAGAGAAAAAGGAAATCATTTAAAAAAATGTAAATGAACTGGGAGTCCAAGGAAGATTTTCTGGATAATAGGTTTCCAGATAACAGATTGAGACGCAACATGCTGCATTTTTCCTGCGTTCGGCACCTACACTTGCCTGTGTGAGTACAGCCCCATTGAAAAAAACCTAATGCGTCTATTCCTGCGCTCCCCTGGGGCTGAACGCATAAAAACGGAACGCAGGGGAGCGCACCTAAAACCGCTCGTCAGTAAGAGCCCTTAATGATACTGGAATCCTGATTTACAGTCTTTTCATGGGTGTGCCACTCTGGCTGTTACTAGCAAGTAGAACAGAAATCAGTTAAAGTTTCCCTTTGCATTTGATCTCTTAAAATGGGCTGAAATGTAAAGAGCCTTGAAAGCAAAATATTGCAAACAACACAACCAACAACAGCTGACTCATACCTCCCAACATTTGAAAAACGAATAAGAGGGGAAAATATTTCACCATGCCTATTTTATGACCACACCCCTGATGACCACACCTATTTTACAAAATTTAGCAGGTTATAAAAGTTTGATCACATTTCTTGGAGTTTTATTGCAATGTTTTATGTATTATAACAGTTTTGCTAATGAAAGTGAATTGCCATATAAGATTCTAGTCTCAGTTCCCCCAAGAGACCTGCTTATCTTAAATTATTACAAAAGTATCCAAGTGCAGCTGCTGACAGTTCTGGGCTCTTTGCCAAAAAGCCTCTTATTTTAATTAAGTTTCAGAAACTTTATATCTTTTTCTCGAGTCAGTGCAGGAGATGCAAGAGAAAGTCAGGACATTTCAGTAAGAAACCCGGGACTGCGGGCTGAGCTGTCAAAATCATGACTGTCCCGAGAAAAACAGGACAGTTGGGAGGTATACTGACTGGGGATGATGGGTAGTATAGAAATGTATTTGATAACCTATTCGTGATAAACTGCTTGGCTAGCGCTGGTTAAATCTGGTACATTTATAATAACATGGCAGGTAAGATTGGCCTGCTCCATGTTTGCCTTCAGCTTAGACAGGAAGAGGGAAACAGGAACAGGAATATGAATCATAAGGCAATGGCAAATGCCCTTAACCAAAATGTCCACACAAGCAGGTTACTACACTATTCTTGTGCTCTAGCGTATTTTATTTTGAGCATTACACCAGAATGAATAAAAAAGGTAAAATCTAACACATGACACAATCGAAATCAGGTCTTATGACATGGAGAATAACTGAATAGGCTGACATTACCATGCATGTGACATTGATATAAGAATAAATGCATCAATCACTCTCTCCCTCTCGCTCTGACAACAATTGAGCAGCATTTGCTAAATAATACACAGTATGGAGTGCCAGGTAGCCTACTTCTCACACTTCAACCCTATTTTTATAGTGGTGAGGGTGGTTTAAGATCTTTGTTTAGCATAACAGGTCTAGCAGACAGAACTACAAGCACATGAGATTGATGGCACACGGGGAATACTTTCTGGAGAGGGATCCAAGAATGCCACTGCTGCCCAATACTTGCTGCGGAATAAGAATGTCTAAAAGCTATCTGTACTTTCTAAAGAACTTTCCATGCGTTCCCCGGAATTCATTGGAAGTGATGTGCAGTAACTCTCCTAGCTTGCTTGCAGCCAACCTGAGTAACATTTTCCAGTTTGTGTCAAGCTTTCCCTGTAATGTTTAGCAGACACAGCAGGCTGTTCCAGAGAGAAGTGATGTACCAGTCAAATTGGCTGCACCTCTGCCATTTTACAAGGTAACATATGAGCTATCAGCGGAGAATTCAACCATTAGGGATACTTCTATTATACAGCAAAGTAGAAAAAGAACTGCCATCTCCTTTATTCATAGAATTTAAGACAATGGACTGGTTAAAATATACTCTGGTACAAAATTGAGGGTAATGCTATAGCTGCTATACAGACAGATTATAAAGCTTTCCCCTGAGTGGAAAGGCTTTCACAGAATCCAGTCTCCAGATTTAGTCTCACATGTCCAGACTGCATCGCATGCACAGAGAGCCAGAAGTTATACAAACTGATGGACGCTGCTGTATCAGCTTATTTTCAGCATTTTCTGCATCGCAACAAAAGTGAGCCAGCAATTGGATGGGCCCTCACACCTTCGGGGCAAGGTTCAGAAGACAAGATGATAACCATCTGCCCGAGATAACCTGAATCAGGCTGAATATTCAAATCGGTACATATTCTCCTACCTATGACAATCCTATTCAGATATATTCTGGCACGTTTTCTGTAAAACTCTACAGTTACGGATATGGTATTTTCATTTACATTTCTGTGTTAAGTTGGCATTGTGACAGTTTTCAGTTGCTCGATATTAATGCACAGCTAGGAAAGAGTCATGTAGCCGTGCATACATACTAAAGGGGCAAGATCATTTTTTCTCTCAAAAGATAAATTTTTCTGGGGACCATTTCTGGGAGACACTTTGTTCAAAAGTGGTTCAATTTTAAACCAATATTGTGCCTGTTGACTAACTTTACATTAGGCGACTGCTTTTTTTGTTTCTGTCTGTGGAAGGTATTTGCCTGTTGAAATGTTTGTTTTCATTGTATTTATTTGTCTGAACCTTTATGTACAGAGCTGCAGAATCTATTGCCACTGTATAAATGAATGCAAGAGGTAAAGAAATGCACAAATAACCATGTTTGTCTGCTCAAAGTTCCCTTTGTATCATCTACAGTAGATCTCTCCAGCACAACTTTATCTAACACTAGTGTGGGGTATAAAGTCTATTTCACTCTAAATACCATACCAGTGGGCCTGCACAGTTAATATAACAGATATAAATATAGGACCTATACATTTCCCACCCTCTTCCTGCCTATACTTTGCAAGGCTCTGTGTTAGGAGAAGCGAAGAACAGAGACCCAATCTCCCTAAAGACACAAAAACTTAAAGCTTGAACTGAAAATGTATAGTAGATGGTAGCACTATAATAATTAACTTTTAATATGTAAGTTTTATAGGTATAGCCTTCCTATTCAGGTCCTGTGCTTAAGAGGTGATGAAGAGATGTACATAAATGTTTATATGAAGGGCACATTTACAAACCCATATTTATGTTCCAATATTCTACCTAACTTCTGACATTAATGATCTCTCAGTATGCAGGAGCTTCAGTATTCAATGAGCCTAGTATCTGCTGTATAAATGATAGCCTTTTGCTCAGGTTTAGCAAAATGGTATTGCTGGAAGATTTGGCTGTCGCCCAGAGCCCAGCACAAAGGGATCTTATTTTATCGCTGACATTAAGCAATGTCTTGTGCATGAGCAGCACTATCTGAGAAGGAACCAAGGAGGTGCTATGTTTAACTGTCATTTCACAGTGCTTTGGCAATGCTGTGACTCCATTTCTCAGGAGCATGCTAAGCTAAATGAATTAGTGTTTGGTATTTAGCCTTGACATGGCCCAGTAATCATGGCCTACCCTCTTAAATGTAGATCTGTCATATCAGGTAATTGTTTTAGTCCCCAAGACACTGCATAATTCTCCTCTGTGTTCACAATACCTCTGCTATTAAATTATCAGATCTGTTTGATTATTATTGCTGGACAATTTTGCAGTGGCAAAATAATACAAGGAATTCTTTCTTTTATGGTTTCACCTGAGGTTAAATTACCGGTACACAGATGGAGCAAACTATTTTGACATCACATGGCTCGCACGATGCACTGGCTCTTCACAGCAATAAATGCAGAGGAAAAAAAGATAATGTAACAATAGTTACATTATAGATATAGTGGGCTATTTGAGGCAACTGTCTAGATTAAGTTTGTCCTGTCTATATATGGGAAATGCTTGTTTGGTCATTGTAGACTGAGCCAGTGGTTATTTTAATTCCTATCTGGTTGATATCTAGCCAGGGATTGGCCAAGTATCTATCAGGTAGGTTGTCCTTAAGTAAAGACAATTTAAGGCTGCTGATGCTGTGCTCCCTCGACAGGTCTGCATAGACCAATCAGGAGCTGATCACTGGTGCAGTGTCCAACTAATAACATTAACCCAATTTGGCCCAGCACCTATCATATGTCTGCTCATTGGATCAGAAGTAGATATATATATATATATATATATATATATATATATATATTTTTTTTTTTTTTTTTTTTTGGTCAACTGGATTTTCACCTTACCCTGATGTATACATTTGTGTTTGGCCCCATACACAGACATCTTAGCCTTGGCCACTTACTTTGAAACACCAAGAGCCAAAATAATACCCACCCAATAATGCACCACCGCTAACACTCTGAACACCGAATGGGTCCAGTTAAAACTGTAAAACATCACAATTAATAAGCCAGATAGCAGACAAAAAAACATTTAAAATGTGCCCTTTTTGTACAGCTATTTTGAACATATATACTACACTCTTATGCCGTTATGTGAAAATGATATAAAGAACTGGTGCATTTCTTCTAAGAAAATGTGTATGCCATATGCCATAAACCCTTTAGTATGCAGAGGAAACAAATATCCATATGACAACACATATAGCTTATTATCGTATAAACAGGAAAGACAAAGACGTAGACTTTCAGATTTTATTTAACCCTTAATTCACCCAGCAAGTGTCTTGACTGCATATAGATTACTCACTAGAAATACTGGATAATTTCTGTGATTATCTTCCAGGACTATATTAGAGCTCAGATTTTTAGCTCTGACCATGGATAAAACGAATTTCATTTTCATAGACTGTCTGCCACTAAAAGTGGTGATCCAGGCATTGATTTTCTTATGGATGATCAAACTGTATGGATAAAAAGGTGGCTGTTAAAGTAGGATCTTTTCTAGCTAACGATGTGTTTGTGGGTCAAACAGATTATGATCTGATATGAACCCCAATCTAATGGGCTCAAATGACAGTTGATTCGAGCAGTTACACCCAAAAGCAAGTGTGCCGTACTCTGCCTGCCCTATGCTCCCTGTGTGTGCCGTACTCTGCCTATCCTTTGCTCCCTGTGTACCATATGGTGTAACATACACTGCCTGTCATATGCTCCTTGTGTGTGTCATACTCTGCCTGCCCTATGCTCCCTGTGTGTGCCATACTCTACCTGCCCTATGTTCTCTGTTTGTGCCATACTCTGCTTGGGTGTGCCGTACTCTGCCTGCCCTATGCTCCCTGTGTGTGCCATACTCTACCTGCGCTATGCTCCATTTATGTGCCATACTCTACCTCCCCTATGCTCCCTGTGTGTGCCATAGTCTACCTGTGTGATATAATCTGCCTGAGTGTGCCCTGCTCTGACTGTGGAACATAAGCTTGGTAGGGGTTTGTTCTGGGGGTTTGTTACCATTTGAAAATTGTTGTTAGGGGCCCCTAAGGTGTTTAATCATGTGCTGGGGGTGCTGTGTTATCCACAGGGGATGATGAGGCATAAGTATTTAAGGGTATGTCTTAAAAAAAGTCTTAGTGTGCCCTATTCCAAGCAACTTTGCAACTGGTTTTCATTACTTATTTTTTTTATAGTTATTGAATTATTTGACTTTCTCTTCTGCTTCTTTCCAGCTTTCAAGACCCCGGCAGCCAAAAATGATTGCTCTGTGAGGCCGCAATTATATTATTTTCAATTTTTATTACTTATCTGTCGATGCGGGCCCTCTACTATTTATATTCCCATTTCTCATTCCCACCACTGCCTGGTTACATAGTTACATAGTTACATAGTTAAGTTGGGTTGAAAAAAGACCAAAGTCCTTCAAGTTCAACCCCTCCAAAAGAAACCCAGTGCCCATACATACTCTTACTAGTGTACACTTACACTAACCCCTCCATACACTCACATAAATTATATATACCAATAGCTCATTGTAGATTTATTATCACAATAGCCTTTGATATTATGTCTAGCCAAGAAATCATCCAAACCCCTCTTAGAGGCATTAACTGAATCAGCCATCACAGCATCACCCGGCAGTGCATTCCACAACCTCACTGTCCTCACTGTAAAGAACCACCTACGTTCAAATGAAAGTTCTTTTCTTCTAGTCTGAAGGGGTGGCCTCTGGTGTGGTGATCCACTTTATGGGAAAAAGATCTGCTGGACAAAAATCTAAATAACTGAAAAAATAAAGACCATTTGCAGATGGTCTCAAAATATTGTCTGCATGATATTAAAGTTTGATTTACAAGTGAACTACTCCTTTAATAGTTTTGCTTATAGAATAGCTTACAAAATAGCTCCATGGAACACATTTTAAAAAATAACAGGATATTAAACTGGATATTAAAACAAAGCAAATTATATAAATCTGAACATTTTAACCAAGACATGGTTCTGCACAGTAATTGATGACAATTAAGAAAAACTGAAGTGGCACCCACTGGGATAAATAAATAAAGAAACAACCCAAACTTTAACTCTTAAGGGTGACCTTTTTTCCATTACCACTAATGACTGGCACTTTCATTCTGAGTGCCTGCACCTCATAAACACTTTCCTTATTGGTGTATGTGTGTATGTACTTTCACTATCAACCATTTGTGTTTTTTTTATAAAGTGTCCTTCAGAGCTGAAAAGAAAAGAAAATTTAAAGCAAAGTGAGTTCTAAATTGCTGCTGTCTGCCATTTCATGTGCCGTACTGGAAGACTAACTGGGATGTCCTAATTGCATACAATTCAGTTTATTCTATTTTAAGGTGGCCATAGACGTTACAATTACCATCTTTCCTGTAAAAGTTAATTTCAATACACACGTGTAGAGCTGAATCGTCAGATATGCAGGTAGAAACAACAGAATTCTTCCTGTATCTGTCGATTATGCACTTATAATTGGGTAGTGTACCTTCCAAGGCACACAATCAAAATTTTCCGGCAGACCCGATCGATGAGCTAACTGATATCATAGCCTTCTGCCGATAGTCAGCTTTTCTCCCACCATACATGCACTGAATATCATATGAAAATTCATTCCGTAAGATATTATTGGTGCGTCTATGGCCACCTTTAGAAACAAATAAATTTCTGACCAGCATGAAGGATATATTTTTCTGCATCTTATGACACGGACAGTCCTGCTACTTATTATGTTAAATAACAGTGTAAACCCCATTGTTGCAATGAATATGGCTTGTGCATTTTGACTATTATGGGGCAAATTCACTAAGCGCCGAAGCGCCTAACGCTAGCGTCAATTCGCTAGCGTTGGGCATTTTTGTTACTTCGCAAATTCACTAACGAACGCTGGCGTAAATTCGCTAGTGTTACTTCGCACCCTTATGCCTGGTGAATTTTCGCTACAGACGTAACTACGCAAATTCACTAACGCGCGCAGTGTACTGAACGCTACCTTTTACGCTAGACTTCCTTCGCCACCTCAGACCAGGCGAAGCGCAATAGAGTAGATAGGGATTGCTGGCGTTTTTTCTGTATTATGGGTGATAGGCTGAAAAAGAATGAAATTTTTTTTGGGGCTCCCCTCCTTCCCCCCTACATTTCCTAACTCATGGCAACTTAACTATACAGTGGGCACATGTGTAGGGCAAAAAAAAAATTTTATTTGATGTTTTGAAGATTTCCCAGGCATTTGTAGTGATTCTACGTATTCCTCCATTGAAATTTGAATTTGGCGCTGTATGCAAATTAACCATCGGTAGCGTAACTTCGCTTAGCGAATCAACGCTAGCGCAACTTCGCAACCTTACGCTACCCCTGTGCGCAACTTCGGATTTTAGTGAATTTGCGGAGCGCTGTCGAAACTACGCCTGGCGAAGTGTGGCGAAGTGCGGCAAAGTTGCACCTGGCGCAACTACCAATCTTAGTGAATTTGCCCCTATGTGTTTTAATCATATAAAATACTGTATATGTTTTCTGTTATTTCTTGAGCTGAAGATAATTATATTACCAGTGCACAGATAATCCCCCTGCATAATGAACTCCTGCTAACAAAACTCACAACAAAGGTTTTTTTATGAGTTAGGGGAAGAGAGGGGGTTGTACTGTATACTGTTAATGTAATTATATATTTTACAACAACCAAACATGGAGTCATTACCCTGTTTAGCTCAAGAAATAACAAAACCCTTAGATTTTTCATGATTAAAATGCAAAAAAGTTTGTTCAGCACAAGCACTATTCATTATGCTCATGTTAAACAAGGGGGTTTATTGCCCCCTTTAATATTACTTATTATAAATTATCTGACCTTATTTAATTGCTGTTATTTCCCAGTGCTGGATGACTTTTTAGGAGCAACCCACTTAGCATCATTTCGTTTTGACATACACTTTATGGTCAATACTATGAGGACAGCCCTTTTAATTATTGGAATTGGCTATTTTAGCCACAACTTTCATTGCCAATGAAGATCATACATCATACAATGGCATTCTTGACAAATCTGCTCTCCCTTTTTTGTGGCAACAATTTGAGGAAGATCTATTTTCTCTTTCAGCAGGTTAATGACCCCTTGCACAAAGTGAAGTCTCGCCAACAATATTCCTTCTAAGAAGAGAAGAGGGTAAATGGAGGATTAATTTCATATTCATTTCCTTGGTTTCATATATATTGGACGAGCAAGTGTCTACATGCTTAGGGCTTTGGCTCTGGTACTTTATTTATCTATCCATAGATTTTAATTAAATGCCCCAGAGTTATAGAAAAAGCTCTAATTGCATCCGGTATTTAGTATCCAAATTCTTTGGAATGCCATCCCTGTACCTGCAATAATTATAAACAGACAGAAAAACTCTGTCAACAGAACATGAAAATGAGGAATACATAAATACAATAAATCCCTGTGAATATTCAGAAAGGCCAGGCAACAAGAGCAGAGCAATGTACACAACTGAAGGGAAGTTGTCAATACCAAATTCATAGAGAAAATGAATCAAGTTATGGTTCCATAATGTGTTTTATGGACCCCTTGTGCAATATATGTATTATGTATATGCATACATCCATGCAACAGATGCAGCCTGGTTCCAAGTATACTTGCTAGTTGCTACATATCACAAAGGATAGTTTTCATGTTGCTTTTTTCTGGCTCCCACTTTTACTCTACTCAATAATAATTGGGGTAACACGTTCCAGTTGTGCACAAGTAAACAAATTGCTGCTAATCTATACCCTGTTTTGTTTGTCCTAGTCTCTGCTGAAGCTCTATAGATTAGTGTTAGTGATGCATGGCAAACATAAATGATCTTTTAATAGCTGTAAAGTTTAATTACAAATACAAATTCAACAAATTATAGCCGCACAGATTTTACTGCACATGCCTACATCTGCTAAGATGAAAAGTTGGCAGTGAGTAGCGTTGAAGCCTACAAATAAATGGTGCAGTGCAGGAAGCAAGGCAGATGTATGGGAAGCATGCTGATGAGCCGGAATGGAAATGAGGGCTCAGGACAAGTGCAGACATGAGGAAACTTACCAGCTGAACGTCTAATCAAAGCCCCTGTATGTCCATGCAGAAATGCACACGTGATAGCCTTCATCTGCACAGTTTGCAATCAAATCAAATGGTAGGTCAAGGTGATGGTTGCTGACTAAAGTGCAGAAAACCATTGCTGTGAGCATATGATGCTATATATCATGAAATGAAAAAACAAGTGACTAGTACATAATGTCTTCTAGCCATTGGATGGCAGCACAGCGGCTTATTTCTTAGAATTGCTGCCTTGCATTCCTGGGGCCCTGACTTCAGTTCCATCTTGGGCACTATCTGCAATGAGCTTGTATGCTGTGTCGGTTTTCTCCATGTCTCTGGTTTCTCTCACACGCTAAACACATGCAGGCAGGTTAAAATGTGTGAGAATATGATAGGGACTATAGATTTTAAGCTCCGTGGGGCAGGGACTGGGCAAACCATTACATAAGCATTATAAATATAGTTATAATTGGCTGCTGCTGCTAACAGGGGCGTAACAACAAAAGAAGTAGACCTTATGGCTGCAGGGGGGACCAGGAGGTAAAAGAGGACAACCTCTGTATATGTCAGGGCCCTAAAATGAATTTGCTGTGGGGCCCAATAACATCTAGTTACGCCACTGATCTATAATGTAAGGTAGACATTTTTCCTTGAGACGTTATAGCCTGCACATCAAACTGCACTGCCAGTAGCTTTACTGAGACTGCTAAAATCATATTAATGTGCAGTTAGATGTGCTTAATGGGAACTACTGGATCCTGTGAGATCCTCGGGCAACTGAGGCTGTAAGCACAGTCACCGATTATTTCAAACTGCTCTATACTTTGACTGCTCCCAGTCTCAAACACAAATTATAATAAATAATGTTTACTGCACTGAAAATCCAATGCCAATTTAATATAGTACATCAGTATTGTAGCAAACATATTTTCCACTTATAATTTATAATTGTGTATAATTATAATTAAATAATCTTCAATGTTAGTAAGAAATTTAAAGTCTATACTGTGGTGGGAAAACGATTGTTTCTTGGCAATTCTGGCAGGGGGCTGGTAAGAATCCAGCTCATTATGAAATTCAGATTGTGTGCCACAACTTGACGGAACGAAAAATACACCCTGTTTTATATAGGGCCTATCATCCATTGATTTTCCTGTAAATATATTCCTTATCATCATGATTCTTGTTATATATAAAGGAGCAGAAGCAGCATTATTATTTTTGTGTAGAACATTTATTTAAAGACGTCTGAGAAATACCTCTTGTGGTCAGAACTGAATAACTGATTATAGAGATGAGTAGATAGATGATAGATAGATAGATAGATAGATAGATAGATAGATAGATGATAGATAGATAGATAGATGATAGATAGATAGATAGATAGATAGATAGATAGATAGATAGATAGATGATAGATAGATAGATAGATGATAGATAGATAGATAGATAGATAGATAGATGATAGATAGATGATAGATAGATAGATAGATAGATAGATAGATAGATACAGTAAGTCAGTGTTTGTAGGTCGGTATAGGCCAGTTTACAACTTGTTTTTTTATATGGTCCATGCTTTAAGATAACTAAATACTGCATGACGGCACCCCAATACATAACACAGCTTTACAAAGGGTAAAACCAGTCTTTACTCATGAGAATTTTACAGCAGAGTCTGCAGGAGTCAGGTCTTACAAATCGTAACTGAATCTCAATGTTTATTGAAGTCATTTTCACACATTCAAAAGTAGCTGCAGAAAAACACATTGTTTCTCTAGCCATGCCAGTTTAATGAGCCCCAAGTCAGTGTTCATTTTTTACAAGCCATAGGTGCAGTGAGAATGTCTCTTTCTATAGACTAACACACTCCAGACTCTCTGCCTCCACATTCAATTCAGCCGTCATTCTTACAGTTAGCAGAGGTGAATGGTTTGGCCTTAATTTTATAGGATATTTACGCACACTGTAAATTTGTTTTTCATTTTTTTTCTTTACAGTGTGCTACATGACACAGCAGTCCTAAAAATACCGGTGGGAATTGACAGCAAATGGTAAAATCAGACAGAAACACAGCAGGCTGGTACTATTTTATTTTATTACCCTGCTGCTGCCTATGTTATAAAATAATCGACTAGCTTGCCATTTCAGTTGGTATACACTAGCCTGTTACCCATCACACGACCGCATCACGTGCAGAGAGCACATTTGAATAAAACCGTTATGGATTTTATTTCAATTCCATTAAGAACTCATCTTCTGCACCAATTAAAAAACATGCCTCCGGCTGGCAAGCCAGTAAAAAATGAAAACCCAAGTGATGCATAAAACATTTTGCATAAATGTGGCTATATACAGTATTGCTTGCTATTCTGGCACCGGTACAGCACACGGAGAACATTTTTTGAGTCAGTATTTGCTATTCGGTACAGCCACATTTTCAAGATGCACGAACAGCAACTTTGATAAAAGGTGTGAATGCACACTTTTAATAAAATGTGCATTACATTAATAAAATGTGATATATACAGAACACACTAACTGCATGTGAACGTTACAAAGCAGCATCAATACACATGGGAAATTCTTATGATTTGATACTGGTTATATCTCAAGCTTCATGGCTTATGGATACACTCTTATGGTAATGCAGTCACAAATAACAATCCCCATGGGGTACAGTGATTTACAGCTGATAGGAATTCATTCATGGTATATTGCGGAAAAAAAAGTAGCATACAATCACTATGTAGAATTAAAAGGATAATCCTGGGGCTGGAAATGTAATACCACAATAAAAGGAAAGAAAAAAAAAACACTCCTATTAGTCTGTACCCTTATACTACATGGGACTCTTATTCACTATAAACGGATCACTAGTATGTTTAGATTTTGTATCACCATTATATGCCTAAAGGTGGCCATACACGGGCCGATAAAAGCTGCCGACAGACTGTGTCGGCAGCTTATTGGCCCATGTATGGGGGCCCCCGACGGGCTTCCCCGATCGAGATCTAGCCGAAAGACGGCCAGATCTCGATCGGATGGGACAGAAAATCCCGTCGGATCGCGGCCGCATCTGTTCGTTGATGCGGTCCCGCGTTCCGACCGCCCGTTTGCCGAATGCTAGGATCCGATCGTTGGGCCCTAGGGCCCACGATCGGATCTGCCCGATATTGCCCACCTCAAGGTGGGCATATCGGAAGGAGATCCGCTCGTTTGGCGACATCGCCAAACGAGCGGATCTATCCATGTATGGCCACCTTTATAATCCATAGGTGTCTCCTGTAGTATTAGGGCTCAGGCAAATAGAAGTGTCTTTTTCTTTCTTAGTTATGCCATTTGTATTTATGGAATTTAATTAGTGGCCTAAGAACAAAATTAAAGCCAATTGCAATATTGAAATGGTTTTTATAAGTTCAAAATATAAAGGCCATTTCTTCTTTCTCTTATTGCTCAGTGGTTAATTCAACCAATTGTTTTATTTCATGCACAGATAGATCCAGAATAAACCCACAGTTTGTTACAGTGTTTAGCTCCTTCTGTAAAATGTATATGATACATGTATTTACTTTACTGAACTGTTGTTTTGCAGAAACAAGAGAAAAATGTTTGAAAGCCCTAGATCCATCTGTAGTTTGAATACACATAGGGATAAATGTGACTTACTCACTGGCACTAAATAAAACCTACCATATGTCCAGCCTTCCAACCACCCAAGGTCTCTTTAAAGGAGAACTGAAGCTTAACTAAAGAAGTAGCTAGAAATGTTGTACATTATATTTTGGTTTTCTGTACCAGCCCAAAGGCAACCACAGCCCTTTAGCAGTAAAGATCTGTGTCTCCAAAGATGCCCCAGTATCTCCCCATCTTCTTTTCTGCTGATTCACTGCACATGCTCTGTGCTGCTGTCACTTACTGAGCTTAGGGACCCACAATATACAGTACACACAGAATATAAATGTCACAATATAAGGCTGATTAGTAATTAATACAAATAATTACTACATGGCAGCTCAGAAACCAGTGCAACTAGCATCATAATTTAATAATCAGCCCTGTAGCATCAGTTTATATTACAGACAAACCTCATTTTCTGCTTGATATTTTGTGATGACCCCTAAGCTTAGCTTCTCAACAGCTGCTCAGAGCCAACTGAGCATGTGAGTGTTAAAGACACTTTCCAAGATGGTGACCCCTGTGACAAGTTTGAAGTCTTGGATCATTGCTGCTATTGACAAGCTGAAACTTTAGGCTGGTGCAATAAATTCAGTATTTAACGTATGGCATTTATAGTCATATTCATTTTTAGGGTTTAGTTCTCCTTTAAAGGGGCAGTATACCCCCCTTGTTTAACGAATAGGGCTTGTGCTGAATTGCATTTTACCTATTGTTATATTGATGAAACATCTGTGGTTTTAACGGGCCCAGCACATAGATCACACTGTAAACAAAACACCATAGATGCCTTATAGTGTATGCAGAGTAAAGCCAGTGGCACATGGGAGAAAACACAGTCCCTGTTTTCTGTTCCATGTCTGCAAATGCTCTAATAAAAGTGTGTTCACTGACAGGCCGATGGCAGAAGAGAGCAAATTGTGTTATCTCCGCTGGCTGGCACTGTGTGCCCCAAGACTAATGCTTAGGACTTCAGGCTTTCATTTGGTGAGAGAAGCTCTAAGAAATTAAGAAAATTTGCATCACAGCATGACTTTTATATCTGCAATAAACTAACAACCTGTTCAATTCATTGAGTAGCAACTGATTAATAAACAGCTTAAAGGGGTGGTTCACTTTTAAGGTAATTTTTTGTATTTTATAGAATGGCTAATTCTAAGCATTTCAATTGTTCTTCATTATTTTATTTTTTTTGCCTTCTTCTTCTGACTCTTTTCAGCTTTCAAATGGGGGCCATTGACCCCATCTAAAAACAAATCCGCTGTAAGGCTACAAATGTATTGTTATTGCTACTTTTTATTACTCATCTTCATATTCAGACCCTCTCCTATTCTTATTCCAGTCTCTTATTAAAATCAATGAATGGTTGCTAGGGTAATTTGGACCCTGGCCACCCGATTCCAGAAACGCCAAACTGGAGGGCTGGTGAATTAAAAGCCAAATAACTCAAAAACCACAGATAATAAAAAATTAAAAGCAATTGCAAGTAGTCTCAGAATATCAATTTCTACATCATAATAACAACAATGAACTCAAAGGTGGACAACCCCTTTAAGCCTTTATCCTTCCACAATGTCGGCCCTATTTCCGATGTCCTCTTATAAGTAATCACAGTGTATTATGAGTTTTGCAGTCTTTCCATTTTCCTCCATCTAGCTTCAATTGCTTCTACCAATTGCTTGAAATCCCTTCAGAATTCCATGACCTGAATATAACACTTGGCCTGTAGCTATTTACTTCCACAGGATCGATGGACTCATATAAGTATCAATTATATTAGGGGGTATGTTGTTCACCCAACATTAAATGGAGAACAATATAATATAGCTAAAATTGGGCACTTCAGCTTTACATAATACTTTGAAATGTTGGTTTGTTATTGTTGCTTTATATGTACTCTATATAGCAGTAAAGACTGTGCTAGGGAATAAAACTTTACAACATGGCTTTAAACTAAACAATGAAACAAGCACAGGTTAACTATCCACAAATTGCAGGTTATATTGTCATTTAAAAATGTCAGTAATGAATTTAATGGAAGTACTACTGGGAGAGAGATGGGAATCACCAAGTTCATATTCTCCTTAGTTTTTAAAGACAAGCAAGCCAGAATTTTTTGAAGGTTATCGTGACTACCAGTGTAGCAAATGTGACCTGTCTGGGGTTAATTGTTGGACCGTAAGGCTTTCTAAATAACAGCACTGTACTGCGCACCTGTTACAGTTCCATTTAGTTCCTGACCTTCCACTTACCTTCATTAAAGTTCACTAGAACAGATATGTATTAATGCAAATTAACCTTTTGCAAAAAATACCTGTAAACATTAATAAATGAAAGTCCCCCATACAAAATAATATAGTTCACTTTATACAATAACTACAGCTGCAAATACGTATGTCCCTGTTTTGTCCTGCAAGTGGATCTGGCTGATGCATGCTTTTGGCCTTCAACATGTCCAAGTTCAACTTCTAGGTCCTCATAGTTATGCCCTCCTCTGCTTTCTATCTTTAGAGCTATGTGCACAACAAGGATGGGATGTGCTACAGTAGACACACAAGTGCTAAAAGGGGACTTAGTCATGGCGGAGGGTATACATATTGGAGGATGTCTAAGCAAGGTAAAAAGGATGCCATACATAGAAAAGTATATAGGAGATTTACAAGCTGGCAGTAATATATAGGAATAATGTTCTGGTTTAGGAGTTCATTTGAAGGGAAGCTGAACAACCATTTCACTCACTTGGCTGTAGATTAAAGCTAACCCCATGGAGCAAGACTGTAGCCCTGACTTAATTAAGTATTGTGACATGTGTGTAGGGCATATTTGGAGCAACATGCCCAATGCAATAAAGTCAGTCAATAGGAACAGACAGTCATGTCAGCTAACATTGCACACTCCTCCTATCCACTACCCATGTGATTCAATTTGTAAACTGCAGCCATCAAATAATTGCAACTCGACCACATACAAGTACAGGATCCGCTGTCCAGAAACCCATTATCCAGAAAGCTTTGAAATGGACCGATTGAATTAAATATGAATAAACTTGTGTATGGCCAGCTTCAGAGAAACTATTGACACAGAGTTCCAGCAAAGCATAGGACAGGAACCACAAGCAGATACCTGTAGCAATAGAATAGAAAGCTGGACAATACAATTGAATATAAGAATAAACATGCCTTTAAAAATCACATAAAAGGATTTTGTAGCTATTTCAAGAGGACGAATTAGAGCAAGTTTACAACTTCCTAAATTCCAGTGGTTTGATCGGCAATGTGAAATGGGTCATGTCACTGAAAGAGATATTAAAACCACTGCCTGTAGCTTGTATGGAAAAGGCAGACATTTCCATCACATTCTTTTACATGGTGCCCTGCAGCCCTACGGATTTCTTTTGCTGCATTTTATTCCTTGGCCATTATCGCAATCAAGCTCAAAATGCCTGTTCGGTGTAATGTATCAAATTATGGATTTTAACGATTTTTTTTGCAGTTATATTTTCCCAAGAACATAAAAACACACCAGAGCTCAATTCAGCTTTTTCTTGCTACAGCTCTCTCCCAATCTCTCAAAGGAAGACAAATGATAACTCTTATACTTAAATGCTCTGTAAAACATTAGCTGCAATGTAATATAAACACTTAATTGGTCTCCTAAACCATAATTACCAGCACCCATTTTATTTCAACAGCCTCTAGAGCAGTGGTTTTCAGACTTTTCATTTCAAGCTATCCTTAGATGTCCCCGTCCCACATTTGGTCAGGGCACCCATAAGCTGATAACAAGGCCAAAAATGAAAACCTTGCTGTATCCATACTCTATGGCCTTCAGACTGGGTTCCCTCAGCCATTAAACTTTCTTAGAGACCAACCCCCTTAATTACTACTGCTTTAGACAAGCACAGGATGTTCATCCTCGACATAAGAATATTAATATATGTTTCATCAGCCTTGCTGTTGAATGGTTAAAATAACAAAATAAACCCATCGATCATCAAGAGAGATTATATAACATACTCTGCAGCAAACAAACAAGAGAATAACCAAAACCATGCATCTGCCTTTGATGAGCCTAGGCCAACAATCCATATTCCATCCTGCCTCAAATACTGCTCAGCTGCTTGAAACCCACTGATGGCTCTCAACAGTAATACTATACCTACAAAGGCTCAGACATCAAAAGAAGGAATGTGGGTGGCTGCACTTGTAAGCTATGACAATAATGCAAGGCAAGCTTTGAACCATATCCAGATAAGTCATTTGAGACAAGGAATCCTATCAATCCAATGATTTAAAGGGGGAATTGTGATGCTAAATTATCTTCCAATGGTTACACACTGTTTTGGCTGAGGCTAGAATATAAAGAACCTTCATAGTTACATAGTTAAGTACGGTTGAACAGCCTTAGTGCTGCCTACATTTAAGTTCATGTGACACTGTTGAACATTCTTTATTATTGCTGGTCTACTACAAGATAAAAAGCTTCCCTGCAACATACATGTATTAGGATGAACTGAAATCCATGGTTAATAAGCAACTTTGACATCTAAATATGTGCAAAAAAAACCCCCATTAAAATATAGAGTAGTAGCAGTGCTATACCCCTATACCCTTACACACAAATATATATAGTAAATATCATAAGGCAGCTGTAGAAAATATAGGTTTTATGGTCTTTAAGTTGCATAAGGGAAATTGTATTTCAGTTTTTAGATACATAAAAGAAAACAGCACAACATAAGCTCTTACATGACTATCCATAGCAACATATAGCAACCATACATGACTATCCAAAACAATGAGCATGCTGATAAATATATAAGGCAATATAAGCAACTTACAAATCTATACACAAGTATATCCATTGCATTAAATAAACAGCGAACGCACTGCATCCCAAGCAAGCAAGGCAATGTACATTAGAGACTTGCATTGAAATGGGCACCAATGTTTTTGGAAAACATACTTGGGGGATGGGTGACAATGTCCCACTGTCCCTTATACCTCTGTTATAATAATATTATTTCTGTGTTTCACACTAGGCAGATTGAAGGCCACAGTGGCTTAAACCATGGGTCCTGGATCCAGGTCAGGTTTGGGGTTTAGGTTGGGTTTAGGTCTACCTGAGCCACGCAGATGTCAGATTTTAATGCTGAACCATTCATTTGACATCTAAGGTAAGTTCACAAATGTTTCTCTCTAAAAAAGATACCAGTGTGATGCCAATGTCCCTACTTTATCTACTGCAAAATAATCCAAACATTTTTATGATATGTATCTCTTGAGAAACAGAAACGTTCACTGGAATACTTCAGTCTCCATTAAAGGTTCAGTAGAATCATGGGAAACAATGAGATACATGGACAGGTGTACAGATAACACAGGCACACCCTTTGCACAGTGCACTGATTCACTTCCTAAAGGAATCACTGGTTGCATCACTTTTGGCTGTGCAAGTAAGAACAGAGACAGATGTGACCCAAAGGCAAATGTTACATGCTTTGGTTCATTTATTTTGACAATTTTAACATGTGTTCTGATTATTTTCCTTCCTCTGTCATGCCTTGATTAATCATACTGTACTTTAATGCCAATGGTCAGGACAACAAGCAATTTCAGAGAAGGGAAAACATTTAGGGATTATTTACTAAACCTCGAATTTATCTGGTTGGGCGTTTTGTAGCAAAAACGTGAATTTTTCGTGAAAAAAAAAGAATTTTTCGAGATTTATTATACCCCAGTGCTGCAAAAAGCCCAAATCTGAAAATCCACCATCTTAGACCTGTCAAGGTCCTGTATAAATCAATGGTAGAGGCACCTATGGCAATTTGAAGATATTGTGGTCTGCACTGGGTTTAGCCTGATAATCTGGTAAATTCAGGGTTTTTGGGCCAAAAGCAGAAAAAAACGAGCGAAAAAGTTATACTATTCGGGTTTTCGCACGATTTTATCAGGTTTTTTCCTGATCTGATTTATTTCTTTTACGTAAAATGTAAGTTCTATTATGAGTCTCTGTAACTGCTGCAGGTATTCTAGCCATGCCCTCCATATTTTGATCCAGCAAATAGTGACACATATAATGGTGAATCTCTTCAACCCCCCAGTGTTACTGATACTGATACAGCAGCTTACAGAATATACTAGAACTGTGACATCCAACAACCCCAGCATATAATAGCTCTGTAACTCAAATCCTACCAATAAACAACAATATAGAGCTTATTTCCAAAAGAGAACAAAGTGGAAAGGGCAAAAACACAGGACAACGCTACAAACATTTTTTTCCCCACAAAGAGCAGTTACCCCAGACCAAAAACTTTGCACTTTTTCATGTGCCTGACAGAGAATGGAGTGCTGGCAGGTGGAACTTGTACCCACCATGTAAGGGAAGGTACGTAGGTGGCTTATTTATCAGTAATGAGGTGCCATAAGGTCCCTGTGGGCATAAAGCCTATTTGGGTTTCTGGTTAGGAAAACCTTCTATTGGAGAATTTATGACTATATATAATATGAACGTATAGCAGTTGCTATCTTTATGGAGAGGGCAAACCTTTCTGAATCTTCTTTATTCTCTCCCTTTGGTGTATGGCACCATTGGAATCATAAGTTTGAACCCCTTAACTTTGCAGCATTAACATCTACTCAATTGTAAATAAGCCCTTAAAATTTACAGCCACCGCCAATATAAAAGGATATACAAACACAGGAGAGCACTTTGACTCCATACATATTACAGCTTAAAATGAGGCTGTCACCTCCCAGCATCCCCTAGTATAGGTCAGCACTGTGACTCCAAGCTTAAAAATGACACTGTGACTCCCAACATACCCCAGAAAAAACATATCCCTGCTATAGTGAGTGTCTTTAATCATACAGTGATGCTATCGTCCAATCTGAGCAATGTGTGTTGCTGACCTTAGGTAAGTGATGGAAAACAAGGCTTAGCTTTCTTTGAGATGCTTTCTACAGAGAAAGCCAGAGAGGAAGCACTGTTTGAAGCTCTTACTAGAGACCATCTATGGCAAAAACGACTTGAATGGTTGCTGGCTGGGAGCCCTGACAGCTCCAGAGAGTGAGAAAGAGGGAGGAGTATATGAGGCAGGGAAGTAAAATCACTGATGTTACATAAATACATGTATAAATGCCACAACCCATATGTGACAGAAATGAATAAAGAATTTGTTATGACTGAGATAATAAAAAGGGTAAGCCTGTGATCACAGCATCCCTTTATAAATGACTCCATACTGTAGTTAAACAGATTCACAGTGGGCATCTTAAGCAGTGCAAAAGAAAACACAGGTCTGTGAAGTAATGAGGCTATGGTTTAGTGTGATACAGTTTCCATGAGAGTTATTTCTCCCCTTACACAATGTGACCCACCCTAATGGAGCAGGCATACATCTTCAATGACACACAGTTTGGCTATGAAATATTTCTACAATAGCTGTAATCAAGCAAATATTTCCAGTTAATCATGCTTTACTTTGTAGCATTTCAGCTAGAACAATGGAAGACGTTTGCCTTATGTAGTAACAAGGTATAAATTGTCCCACCGGAACCCAAAACAACAGTTACAATTCTGAAAGCAAACTTCTCATTCATATCTTTGGGTTGATTTTGGGTTTGGGTTGGACTTTACACAAAACTGACTGTTTAAACAACATCACATAAGAAGAAAGCCAGGAACCAAATATGAAGCACTGTATTACCAATGTAAGTTCTGGAACTCAACAAATATGTTACAAAAATCCATGCTAATAGAGCCATAAGTAAAGGGGACATTCTGTAGCAGTGTTGCTCCACTCAGATGTTGCTGGCTGGACTACAACTCCCATTATTCTCATTGTTATTATTAAGGATTAAAGTATGATGGGAGGCTGGGAGCTGCAGAGCATCTTCAATGAGAATCTGCCTAGTTTGCTGACTACTTCTTCGTCTCATATGTTCATTGCCAAAATCATTAATCACATGCCTTCTAGCTCAAACATTATATCTGCTTTTCTCAAGTTTGATTACAGTGTAATATTGGCAAGCAATAATTTCACTGTAATCTCAATAGGATATGGAGTCCATTTCAGGGAAAGTTTACAATGCATATTTAAAGGGAGAGCATACAGTATATAAAGGATGAAAGAAAGATGAAATACTTATTATTCTCAACAAATCTCTTACAAATATCACTTAATCCGGAAAATCAGCATAAACTACATACTACATACTACATACAGATCTCTTTAAAGTTTTAATTAAACCTCTCTTCAAAGCTACAACTTACATATCATAAACCATGAATATGGTAATGCTTGTAGTGCATTGGTAATATTTGTCCTTTGCTCAATAACACATCATTTCTATATGCTTTCATGTTAAACCTAAAATCTGCAATTTGTTAAGTATTCCGAGGTATTTTCACTGAACACTGGTAAGCACATTATACAAAAACTTGGCTATATACTGTACATGACCAGATATTTACTTTTATAGGAATAAATATTCTTCCTGATGAGTGACAGATTATATGCTGCTGGCAAGAAGGGCATCCTTGCAATTAGGGATGCACCGAATCCACTATTTGGGATTTGGCCAAATCCCCGAATCCTTGGTGAAAGATTCGGCCGTATACCGAACCAAATCCAAATCCTAATTTGCATTTGCAAATTAGTGGCAGGAAAGGAAAAAGTGAAATAAATTCTTCTTTTGTGATGAAAAATCATGTGATTTCCCTAACCTCCCCTCCCCTAATCTACATATGCAAATTAGGATTCAGATTCGGTTCGGCCAGGCACAAGGATTCAGCAGAATCCTGCTGCAAAAGGTAGAATCCTGGCCGAATCCCGAACCGAATCCTGCGGGCCCGCACCCCCTCAGGGCCCCCCGGCAGCTCGTGCGCCACTCACTCCAACAGCAGAAAATGACGTATGGAGGGGGGCGGGGGCCTGGCTGCACGTCCCACGCATGGTCCCGCCCCCCGCTAGTTACGTTACTGAATACTCTGTACAGGCATTTTATTTATTGTGTTCCCCTATATGTCCATTCTGTTTAAAGGTTTAGTAGGTGAAATTTTTCTTCATCAAGTGTGCTAGTAGTGGAGGTCATTTATAAACACTGGGCAAATTTGCACCAGGGCATTATCTCATGGCAACCAATCAGATGTTTGTTTGCATTGTTCTACCTGCTACCTGCAGCTGGCTGAGAAATGCTAATCACTGTTTGGTTGCTATGGGTTGCTATCCAGAAGTAAATTTGCCCAGTGTTAATTAATGAGCCTCAGAACTAGTAGTACTATTGTATTTAATGTCCCATCAGTAGTAAATTGCTTGTCTGATGATGGATTGGGTAGTACACAAGGGGCCTCGTTTATGGACAGTGGCTAAATAAAAAGTAAAATTACCCACATTTTCTTCTACTTTGCAGCTGAAAACAATTATAAAAATACAGACACAAAACTTCAGTGTTTGTAAATGTTGTATTAGAATCATTACAGGCATTACGAGTGGGACATAGTTGTTATCTTACTCCACTCCAACTGTCATTTAGGGTCCCTACTCCCTGCTTGTCCTGTTATGGTCAATCATAGTAGAAAGGGTCACACAAATGGCAGAAGGTATAGTAATGCCACCAGGCCTGGACTGGGAGTCAAAATAGGCCCTGTCATTCCAAGTACACAGAGGCCCAAACTGCCTCCTACCAGCCCAAACAGCCTCCTACCAGCCCACTATATGGTAACTTTTATGGAGCCGTACAGCAGCCCCTCTGGCATTTGCCAGAACCCACAGATTGCCAGTCCGGGCCTGAATGCCACTAACAGGCAGCCTCTCTGCCTTGACAAAATGGACATATTCCTCTCTGTACCAAGTACCATCACATAGCAGTTACCATTTCCTACCTAAAAGGGATTCCCATGCTCACCGCCAATACACATACCATTACCTCAACAAAAAAAAACAACAAATGGAAGATTAATCCTCACTTTGGAAACTGTAGGAGGAGACATAAAATTCCTTCAGCTAATTATTATTCCAGAATCGTTGATTTAATAGCATAGCCATAAATACTGAGCCCTGTACCCAATCGGCCCTGAATTTACAGTATGGCTGAATTTATAGCTTTGCCTATGCTCTTAAAGCAGCATATGGAAACCTTCTATGTTAAGAAAGCTTTTAGAGAATGTAAATATTGGAAGGTTCGGTGCTTTATGAAAGATATTGGTGGTGCATGTTTCCTTGCTTTATGATATTTACTGTGCTAAAGAGACAGTGTAATAAAAGATTTTTAAAGGACACTAACTATATCTGGCATAGTGCCGAGAGACTGGCGAATTGCTAATGTGGTGCCTCTATTCAAAAAATGATCCCGTTCTCAGCCTCAAAACTATAGGCCAGTTAGTCTGACGTCAGTATTAGGAAAGCTTTTCGAAGGGTTAATAAAGGATAAGATACTGGACTTCATAGCAAATCATAATACTATGAGTTTGTGCCAGCATGGTTTTATGCGTAATAGATCTTGCCAGACTAACTTAATTTCTTTTTACGAGAATGTAAGTAGAGACCTCGATTCTGGGATGGCAGTGGATGTGATTTACTTAGACTTTGCTAAAGCATTTGATACAGTGCCACACAAAAGGTTACTGGTTAAATTAAGGAATGTTGGCCTGGAACATAGTATTTGTACCTGGATAGAGAACTGGCTAAAAGATAGACTACAAAGAGTGGTGGTAAATGGAACATTTTCTAATTGGACCAGTGTTGTTAGTGGAGTACCGCAGGGCTCTGTACTAGGTCCCTTGCTTTTCAACTTTTTTATTAAAGACCTGGAGGTGGGCATTGAAAGTTCTGTGTATCTATTTTTGCAGATGATACTAAATTGTGCAGAACTATAGGTTCCATGCAGGATGCTGCCACTTTGCAAAGTGATCTGTCTAAACTGGAAAACTGGGCAGCAAACTGGAAAATGAGGTTCAATGTTGATAAATGCAAGGTTATGCACTTTGGCAAAAATAATATAAATGCAAGTTATACACTAAATGGCAATGTGTTGGGAGTTTCCTTAAATGAAAAGGATCTAGGGGTCTTTGTAGATAACACGTTGTCTAATTCTGGGCAGTGTCATTCTGTGACTACTAAAGCAAATAAAGTTCTGTCTTGCATAAAAAAGGGCATTAACTCAAGGGATGAAAACATAATTATGCCTCTTTATAGGTCCCTGGTGAGGCCTCATCTGGAGTATGCAGTTCAGTTTTGGACTCCAGTCCTTAAGAGGGATATAAATGAGCTGGAGAGAGTGCAGAGACGTGCAACTAAATTGGTTAGAGGGACGGAAGACTTAAATTATGAGGGTAGACTGTCAAGGTTGGGGTTGTTTTCTCTGGAAAAAAGGCGCTTGCGAGGGGACATGATTACACTTTACAAGTACATTAGAGGACATTATAGACAAATGGCAGGGGACCTTTTTACCCATAAAGTGGATCACCGTACCAGAGGCCACCCCTTTAGACTAGAAGAAAAGAACTTTCATTTGAAGCAACGTAGAGGGTTCTTCACAGTCAGGACAGTGAGGTTGTGGAATGCACTGCCGGTTGATGTTGTGATGGCTGATTCAGTTAATGCCTTTAAGAATGGCTTGGATGATTTTTTGGACAGACATAATATCAAAGGCTATTGTGATACTAAACTCTATAGTTAGTATAGGTATGGGTATATAGAATTTTAATTAAAAGTAGGGAGGGGTGTTTGTATGGATGCTGGGTTTTCATTTGGAGGGGTTGAACTTGATGGACTTTGTCTTTTTTCAACCCAATTTAACTATGTAACTATGTAACTATATTCCTATAAAACACGGGAAGTCAAATGGCATTACTTCCCCACACTATATTGTTAGAGCAAAAAAAAGACTCACTGGCCCTACTAATCCACTTAAAAGGAACCATTGGTTAATACATGACAAAGAATTGCATGAATTTCTGGCGGTTTTCACACAATGAAGCTAAAATGCGGTAAGGTGACTACTGTCCTTTCCTCTATGGGTTCGGATTAGCTCATTTTTAAAAGGAACAAGGACACACAGAGCCTAATGGAAAACCTCTGTCTGCACTTTTCTATAAATGCACTTTATAGTGTGAATGGATACATGTACATTGTGCTATTAAACCCATTTCTACAGTTTCACTATGTTAGCATATCAAGAAAGAGTGCAAAATACAATTCATGGTGACCAATTCAGTCTTAATGGGCAGCTAAATCTATGACTATAACTGATCTGTCTAAGTCAGGGGTGTCCAAACTTTTAGCTCGCAGGGCCACATTGGAAAAAGAAAAATTGTCTGGGGCCACATATGAAATACACAAACACGTTTGATTTGTAAAAGTAAAGGAAATACACAGAAAAGAACTGCAATACAAGTTGGATAACCAGATGGAGCTATACACTGGAATATGGGACACCTGGATATTAAATAGACTTATTATTATATTATTATTGCTAACTGGGCAATGGGCAGAGTCCCCCCTCCTCCTATATCCTTTGCGACATGATGTTTCCTCGGGAACCAAATTGGGCCGCATTCATATGCATCCTGGGCCGCATTTGGCCCTCGGGCCGCAGTTTGGACACCCCTGGTCTAAGTGCATAGAACTAGTGAACTCCTACTAATATACCAGCTCACTGTCTAACACATATCTTGATCCCCATGCATTTCTGTTGCTGGCAAATGAAAGATCTGATGCCTATTGAGCATATTCACTGCCCTGTGTAGGGGTGGGGGTGGAAGGGAGCTACATGGCAAGCCAGTACTTTGGAGATCTTTTATGTATTTGCATAGAGCTGGTATGGCAGTGGAAATAAACATCAGTTCTTTGCTTTAGGCACAGGGGCATTTTAACAGTGAAGTAACAAAAGAAACTTGCACTCCTGCACACCGGAAAAAGCCTCCCAGAATAGGAGTTAGATCCTGCGGCATTTTTTTGCAGCATCATTTCTTAGGATGACTTGTGTAGGACAGTACATCAGCACACTTTCTACTACCCCCCTGGTCCTGGGAAGCACTTGAAACCCCCAAAGCAGGAGAAGAAGTAAGAAAGGGGTGTAAGGTATCCCGATCTGCGGGAGAATGGTCAGTATGGCCTCTATTCAGTATTTTATAAAAAGATCAACCTTAATGAGGAGTTTCATTTTCCTATAAATTATAAAACACAAACAGGATATAAATATGCATAAAGAAAAGTATGTGTATGCATTTATGATGTTCTGCATATTGACACAGCTTGAAACCATCCCTCCTGAAACCATATATCAGTATAAAGAAAGACACTGAGTCAAGAGCTAAATAATGAAAAACACAAGGCTTATAAATTGGATAAATAATTACTTGGTCAGATGTACTTGTTTCTAACAACAACGTGATACAGTTCAGGAAATCATAGTCAAAATTCAAAGAAGCCTGAGGCTGAAGCCCTGTGAATTTGGGTAGGTAGTATTCCATTGACCTCTGTGTATGACATCATCAATTAATATAATCCAAGCATGCAGACCCACTATATGTAAACATTCAAGCCACATTGTTCAAAAGTATTTCAGTTAAGTCAAGTAACATATAAAAATACATAGGCAACAGTGTTCACCTACATATGGATTCCATTATCAAAATATATACATTTTAAACATATTTTAATGTATTTAAATATATTGTTTCATTCTAACAGGAACCCTTGCAACCCGTTCATGATTTTAAGTGCTGGTTCTCAAAGGGTGCTGAGCATACTTTTTGCCTATTGTTTTTATTAGGAAATATGTGCTGTTTGTTATTTCTTGCACTAAACAGGAAAGTCATATTGTTCTTCGTCAAGATATATCACCAGTCCACTTGGAAGCCCTCAATATAACAAGCTCCTCATCTTGCAGACTAACAAATGATGCAGCCGGAGGAACAAAGGTGTTTGTTCATACAGAGGGCTTCTCAGTGGACCACTGATACTTTCAGGTACAGATTTTGACCTGCTTAGTTGTAAGATATAACAAAATACATACATATTTCATAATTAAAACACTAGGCAAAAAGTATGATTAGGGTAAGTTAAATTCATTAAACCTATGTTTCAATAGGGGTATACTCCCTACAAGCCAAAAAAACGGTATTGTGTTCTTCCTATGTTAAGGTGGCCCTAGACGCACAGATAATATTGTACAAAACTAATTTTTATACAATATTCTGTGTGTCTATGGTGGAAAAAGAGCCGACCGATATTGGCAGAAGACTTGAATATCGGTCGGCTCGTCAATCGGACTGGACGGAAAATTTTGATCAGGTACCTTTGAAGGAACCCAAACATCGCTCATTGTTAGTGCTGAATCGTCAGATACAGGTAGAATTCTATTGTTTCTACCCGTATATCTGATGATTCAGATCTACATGTGTGTATTGAAACAAACAATCTTTCTTGGAAAGATCTTTTCCAAGAAAGATCGTAATTATTATGTCTATGGTCACCTTTAGATAAAAGGGGGAATGGTGGTGGGACACTGGTAGGTAGGATCCTTATTGGGGTGTCCTTTGGCTTCCATAGATAAGTTTGGCTCATAAATTTCAAGAGGTATAGAGTGCAGTTGGAGTGTCTCATGGAAACTTGCCATCCTCCTTAAATGTATGATTAAAATAAAGCATTAGGCTAAAGCAGAAAACAGCAGCTGTATTTAAATAAAACATTTCCCTGATTTACATGGAACAGTGGAAGTTGGAGTACAGAACCCGTATTTTCAATTGCATTTCTAAACAACACAACATACGGTGTTTAGGAAATTGATGGATTTTATGCAGGTTTCAGAACAATGTGACAATGATGATATACCAGGTGAGGTGTGATGAGAAGACTAATTAGTCATTCTGGCATCCTAAAAGGAAGCTGTTGACTCTCTGAGAGAAGGGTTTAGGGCATACTGTAAATCACTGTATGTTCACAATAGCATTATTTACAGTATTTAATGATGTAAACCACTGGAGATGCAAATGTTATTCTTAAAGGGGACCTGTCACCCAACCCAAGATGAAAATTATTCAAAATTCTATTTTATCACATTAGTCAAGCAAAATGAACTTTAATTACACTAAATAAATTATTTGAATCTTGTTTCCTTCAGTTTGGGAATTCATAATTACAGCAAGCAGGCAGGAGCCATTTTATGGACACTGTTATTAAGGCAAGCCTTGCATCATCTCAAAATCTTGTTTGTGCACCAGAATGGGGGACCTGATGTCCATTCCCATGCCCTGGTTACACAATTAAATGGTTAACCGAACGGGGGAATATGTGGAGAGCAGAGACATCTAGGAAGTGCTGAATGGAAAGTGAAAGTAATTGTCTGCCCCGCCTCTATGCCTAAGGCATGGAGGAGGGGAAGACAATTTTTGATTGACAGCTGAGATTTTTAAATGAGCTTACAACAGCTATGAATGCTTTAATAAAAATAGAAATTGGATTTCATGTTTAGTTTGAAAAGGACTTTTATTATACAGCTTTGTATGTCTGGGTGATAGGTCCACTTTAATTTATTTATATTTCAGATTCTGGCATGATTTTCACAGCACAAAATTCTGTTCCCTAAAAGATTAGGCTAATCTCTATACAGATTTTTCTACTGTAACTACATTAATAATAATATAATTGGTCCCCCAATTCTGAAGTTGCAGAGGATGTAAGAAACGTATCATTATTGTTAATAATTGAGGTTGTACCCACTTACTGCATTCTGCTGGATATAAAAGTAGCACTACATAAGTTATAATATACGTACAATAAATACATGGTTGCTCAGTTGTTTTAGAGATTGTTATAACTTCAACTCTCATATGTTCTTTCATGTTGAGTAAAGTGGTAAACGTCTACACAGCAAATACATTTGTGCCCTTAGTGACAACAGACAACTGACTTTAGTATTATGGAGTTTAGGGGGAAAGAAAGCGCAGAATTAATGTGCTCTTTCACTGACTCCCACCAGCCATAGAGCACAGGGATTCATCAAAAGCAAAGCTGTCAACTGGATTCCTGCTGCTTAAGTGAAGTTATTTCCTCCTACATGGGATGGCAGACTTGTATAAGGGTTTGTCATCTGCATGACAGGAAGGGAGCACATTTCTTGGGGATGCTGCCATTGATTTTTTTTCAAAGCAATATTCTCTGTATCAGTCTACAAACTCCATTATTCACGCTTCGTGAGTCTCTTAAAAAGATATAAATAATGGACCAGACGAAAACAGAAAACTAGGTCAACTTGCTGTAAGAGCAGTTATAAAGTAGATGCATAGCACATGCAGGAGCAAATGATTTATATTATTGTAATATTTTCATGTATTCATGAAATGTCATATCCTATAATCAGTACTTTTTAAAGCCATGGTTGTGCTTCTGGAAAACAGTGTTGGGTGGGGGGAGTTCAAGTATGCACTGTATATGAAATAGGACTGTCTTTAAACTGGGAACCTTCAGGTGCTGTTAAGCGACAACTGAGCACATGATTGTAGGTTGACACCAAAAGGGTTGTTGGTTGGGCAAGAAAAAGTATAGCTCAGGTATTGAGAAACCCATTTCCAGAAAGCTCCAAATTATGGGAAGGCCATCTCTCAGAGACTCCATCATAACAAAATAATTAAAAACGAGATGTTTCCTTTTTCACTGTAATAATAAAACAGTACTTGGTACAGGATCCCAACTAAGACATAATTAATCCTTCTTTGATATAAAACAATCCCACTGGGTTTACTTAAGGTTTATATGAAATTATAGTAGCCTTATGTCATGGAGATCTAAATTATGCAAAGTCCCATTATTCAGAAGCATTATGGATAACAGGTCCCATACCTGTATAGTATAGTATTATTAAGGTCAAAGTTTGCCAGGTGTAGTGACCCATAGCAACCAACCACGTTTGTTTTCAAATTGCTCGCCAAATGCTAAAAACACACATTTGTTGCTGTTGACTAAACCTGTAGCAAACTTTTGAATTTTATTTCACTACTCCCAAACTGTTACCATGTTGCCCTGCTGTCACCATTGTGTTGTGTTATACTCAATTTCTCCCCTACTTACAATGTATGGGTTGTGGAGCCCCACTATTTGCTCCCTCCAAAGACAGCTCCACCATATGAATGAGCAGGGGTGAGATAGCTATGGGTATGATCCAAATGATTGGTAACATCTTTTAAAAACCCAGTCTAAAGCCTTTTCTTATCCATCAGAAAAAAAATAATTCTATATGATTTCTTTCTTGAAATGCATGGCTTATTTCAAAGCATAAAACAAACAGAATTTTAATTACAAGGCACCTGCCCACTATACCATTTGGAGTAAAAATAACAAGCAGTGTATTTTTATAATTACAAGGGTGGCAATCTAGAAGGAACAGCTGAAATTATCTCCCCAGTTCATATTGAAGAACATCAGCAGATGTCAGGAGAAATTACAAAATTGCGGCACATAACTACTGGTTGTGGGGTAAGTAAGCAGAGAGCTATGTTACAGAATTGGAAGATCCCTTATATGGCTCAATTACAGAATGAAAGTACAGGAGCAATTTTACGGACACTTTTACTGAAATAGCAAAAATTACGAATGTTTCTATCTACAATCTAATAATTCAGTATTCAGGCTATTATATACAGTAAATGGGAATTTTGAAGAGTTTATATATTTCAATAGCACAGAAAAATTTAAGCACTGTTTTTAATGAACATTTTTCAAATGTCTGCCATCTTTCAGTGTACTGTATGAAGAAACAAAAAATAATTGTGGCAAAAAGAATAATTATATTGGTTATATTGGCCCTAAAATAAGCAGACAACAGAGGAAAGTACAGTTCGTAATATTACTGTTATGAATCATTAATATTTTCTTAGCATTCCTCTTCAATGGGTACCTTTAAAGTAATAGACCGTCTTCTTTAATCATACTGAACGTTAAACCACCATACTAACTTTTTGAGTAAATATTCAGTAAAAGCAGACGTGCAATAAGCAAGACCAGGTCAGTGATATATGAGGCCTTTGTTTTTCAGTCACTGAGCTGGTTCTATTTACCTGTTCAGCACTGCCACTTTACAGTAACAATAACCATCAAATTACAAACACAACGGGCCAGTGCTGAAAGAAACATTTGAAAAGCAGACAAAAATTCCTGACTTGATGACTGAACTATGACTGGAGACCCATTGCTAGGATTGCTGCCTGTGCATAAAAATGGTTGTGAGCATTTTTACAGATCTGTAGAAGATAACTGCAGAATGGAAGAGAACAAACCAGGCTACTGTCAAGAGATCTTGTAAAGCATAGACTTTTAATTCATACATTCACTGTAACCCCTTGGTCAAACGGCTTTTTGCTACAAAATCTGAATACAGTTATGGGACCTGTTATTTAGAATGCTTTGGGTGCATCATTTGGATCTTCATACCTTAAGTCTACTAGAAAATCATGTACAGGGGCGCTCCGCCAATGAGGCAAGTTGAGGCACTCGCCTCAGGCGGCAGCGCCCCCCTGGTTGCCAGGGGCGGGAAAAATTCCGGTCCTGGTAACTAAGAGCCGAATTTCCAGTTTTAAACCCGGGAATTCGGCTCTTCTAGTGCAGAGAGCGCAATATCGCTCTCTGCACTAGTGACGTGGACCCCCCGCCGACCCCCGTCTGGTGCTGAAGGTGAGTTCCGTAGGGAGGCGGGGGGCAGCAAAAACGAAGGCCGTCTCGGGCGGCAAATTGGGTAGGATCGCCCCTGATCATGTAAACATTAAGGTTGGATTTTCCTTTAGTAAGGATTAATTATATCTTAGTTTGGATCAAGGTACTGTTTTATTATCACAGAGAAAATGTGGATTATTTGGATAAAATGGAGTCTACAGGAGACAACCTTTCTGTAATTCGGCTCTTTCTGGATAATGAGCTTCCAGATAACGGATGCCATACCTGTATTCCTTTTTTCCTATATCTTAGTTTATATTATAGTAATAAACAAAGGTGGTTATTTAACAGATTTTTAAAGGTAACTGTTACTATTGTATTAAAAAAATATTTATTGATTGGGCTCTCAAGATAACATACAGTAGGCAAAAGGCAAATCGTAATGCTACCACCCAGCAGATTTCGAGCTGGTGATCAACAGATAAAAGCAGCCTCACAGCCAACTCCATTAAGTCACCCTTTGGGGCACCTCCAGTTCAAATTTTTAAAGACGAACTAAAGCTTATTCAAGACCCCAGGCCGCTTCAAGAAGCCTCCTATCTAGCTCCCAAATCACACCACTTCAGGCACCTATTATTGCCCCACTTGCTGCACTTGTTCATAAAAACAGAGTAATGCAATGGGCTTTGGTGGGCACACTGCTTGATGTCCTATTCCCAGCAATCACGAGCCAGGAGCATGTGTGCTTTTTATGAAGGGAAATGGCAAATGTGTCAATATTTGGGGTCCTCAGAGGAGACCTCTGGAGGTAGCCTAGGGTTTTAAATAGGCTTTAGTTCACCTTTAAAATCTGACTTGATATAGTTGTTAATGAGGCTGCTCGTACTGTATCTACTTAAACACTAGTTCAAAGTCAATCAGACTTTTTGTTGCTTAGGAAGTAGGTTTTGTTCTGCTTTCTCTTTGTCATGCAATGATGACTAATTTTCTATAGCAATGTAACCCTTTAGGTGGTAGCCATAACTTCACTAACTGCAGAGCCCACAGGGGTAAAGTTTGGGCACCCTGCAATAATTTCATAATATATCTCAGAGTTTTTTTTAAGCTAAGCATGCTGTAAGATAGCTTGTATCAATTTCACACAAGAATACATTTCTTGCACTACTGCAAAGCATTTGATTTTCTGAATGAATAATTACGGCTGCCGAGGTTCCATTGTGCAAATTATAGAATGGCACAGTTCATTTGCAAACATCTGTTCATCCATATTAAAGAAAACAAAACTCCATTATTGTGCTGAAGAACCTCAATGAATTCTGCATGCAGCTGTATATGTAGAAGTCTGACCACGGCTTAAAACAACTGTTGAATTGGGTTTGCAGAGAGATATTCTTCATTTCCCTACATTTTGGTGTCAGCAGGGTAATACTGTCTTTGGATCTACAAGATGTATTTCCAGTCTAGCGGGTATCATTACCTTGAAACATGTCTAGAAGAAAATAGCAAGCATGAGTTAAATCTATCTTGGGACTCTTCCTTTTCATCTGTGAAGTTATGCTTGGCTGAAAATTATACAGTATGATTTTGTGTTCTTTTATTTATTTATTTTTGTGTGGTAATATTGGTTTTCTATAGTGGATCTGCATGGACTGCTTCCTACTAAGTTATCATATAACTAAGTGATCAATTAACAGGCTTGTTTAAATTTATGTCTCCTAATTTTTATTTTTTAAATTACTTTTAATTAATTTTTTGATGTAGTTACTTTTTCAATTGCTTTCTATTTTTTACTTTTGCCTTACTTAAACTTTGGTATGTCATAGAATGGCCAATTCTAAGCAAGTTTTCAATTGGTTTTCATTATTTTTTATAGCTTTTAATTATTTGCCTTCTTCTTGAGCCTCTTCCCAGCTTTCAAATTGGGTTACTGTACGGCTACAAATGTATTGTTATAGCCTATTTAGGCCCTCTCCTATTCATATTCCAGTCTCTTCTTCAAATCAATGCAACGTTGCTAGGATAATTTAGACCACAGCAACCAGATTGCTGAAATTAAATTGGAGAGATGTTGAATAAAAAGTGAAGTAACTCAAAAACCAAATATAATAAAAAATGGAAACCAACTGCAAATTGTCTCAGAATATCACTCTCTACACCATACATCGGGTCCCATGGGTTTTGGGCCAACCCACAAATCACTACTGTATAGAACAAAATTACTGAGCATTTCAAGCACAACATGTAAAATATAATTAATAGTAGTAGCACTAGGGAGGATTAATGAGAATATTTTTCTGTATCAGACACATAGATCTGTAGCAGCCCCTTATGTTTTTCAAAAATCCTACAAATGTGGGGGATAGAGAGGAAAGCAATTTTAAGAAAAACACAAGGCAGCAAGGGCAGACATTAATGGCATTTCCCAATATTTATACATTTTATTAATGTATTAGTACATAAAATGAGATAGAAGCTGAGATTCCTAAGCGGATCTAAAAGATAAATGACTTTTATTGAGCAACAAAAGATTCCTCCATCCAGTGTTATTTGAACAACTGTTGTGTTTATGTGCTCATTTCCCAATATCAGTCAGATTCTTGAGTGCATTGCTTGTAAATGATGCATGCAGGGTACTGAACTGTAACATACGTCATACAAATCTAAATAATGAAAGACACAGGGAGGGATAAATAATGCATTATAGAAATATTTTGTCTGACTCTATGAATAAAATGATTTTTTTTGCCAGTATTCGGCGGAATCGACCCCTGCTTTTTATAACAATTTGTACTTCCTGGTTTCATGAAACATTACCAGTTACAGCTAAAATTATATGCATAAAGGCCAACACCCACCTATAGGTATAAATTATAGCGTTATTCTCCACAACAAGGTCAAAATTACACAAACTGTATTAATTCACTTGCATGGGATGGCTCACTATTTCCCACAGTGTTACTACTTTGATCATTGTCTCAATTTTTCCTTGGAAATACATGGTATGACATGTTGTGACATGATCCACCATCTGATGTCAAAACAAAGCTTGTTCCATCTGTAGGTTCACTGCTCACACCTGCCTCTCCATTGTTACCTAAGTATTCAAACAGATGCTTAAGTCTTAGGGGCTAAGTTCATTCATTTTTTTGATATGTTCTTTCCCCTGCAATAATTGGGTTGGCCTGTGATTCCAATTTTAAAAATAATCATATAAAAATCTTGTTGCCTAAAACCTGCTGAGATGCAGGCTTTAGCAATTGGGGAAACAAAATGCAAAAAAATAAAAGAACTGGATAGAGAAAATAAAACACGTAGCAAAATGTAAGTAAGCTCCTGAATCTTATTATAAATACCACAATATCCAGTTATAGATAATTTTTTGGCTGTTCTTATATTTTAATAATTTCCATAAAGCTTGCACTGGCTCTGGGTACTTTTAGGGTGCAACCAAGTATCCCCTGCATCATCAATTAAACATGGTGGCATCACTTGCCCAACATATTAACATCCCCCTACCATTTTAACCTTGAGTTATTTAAAGGGTTTTGTGATGGCCTTTCTCTACATAAAATATTCAATTGAAACAAAGACAAAAACACAACCAAATTGTATCCATCCTTTCATATAAATATGGGAAATCATCCAAAATGTCTGCACCACTGAAGCAGATTTTCACATCAGACATTGAAAATGCACCTATAAGCATTCCATGAAAAGAATGGTAACAATAATGTATTCTCTTGTATGCATGCAAAGCAGCCCACAAGAAAAAAAAACAGCAAAATGGCTATGCAGAACAAGCTCCTCATACAATATGGCAAGATTTTTCTCCAGCTCTAACCTTTGGCTTTTCTAGAGAATTAAATTGCTGGTATTAGAGTGAAATACATTATTTGCCATTTGTTTTCAGTGCGATGTAACCTCTCCTGCTTTTCTTTCTTGGTTCAAAATGTCATATTTGCCTCTGCCTACCCTTGGTCACTTTCATTAAAAAAAATATTTTTAATGTCTGTGGCCTTACAGGTAATGACACCGCACAGATGCACTCACTCAAGTCTCCCACTGCGGATACAGCAATTTAGAACGAAGTGTTAACTGCTGCATTATATCACAGCACGATTGCTTTGTTTTTTTGGTTTTTTTATTTGAACATGAAAAATTGGCCAGAATTAATTTACTAGACCATAGCAGCTACTGGATTCTAGAAATCCCATTTGGCTTGCAACATGGCTGCCAAGAAACAAAACAATAACAAAAATACTGACATATGTAACATCCCAGGACCAAAGTTGCGCATTTAGAGAGATTCTGAATGAATCGTAGCATCGCCAAATAATCTCTTAAAACCACAAAGAGAGCTGTAATATCCATTTTATATTGTATGAAGGCCCCTAAGCCCCGATGTTTCCCTGTAATACTGTTCTGCTCAGGAGACAACACTTTGACAGTTCTGTACAAATAATGATTTATAATGCCTGTGTTACAGGATTAATGATAATACTCTTCTTCTGATTTCCAGGGCAAGCCTGAAACACTATAATCTTCCTTCTCTGCCAGCCTGTTGGACATTGATTTGACAAACAATCCATACAGTAATTTAAAGGAGAACTAAAATTCCCCTACATCCTATAACGAAAGGGGACATAAAACGTCTACAGCCATGATGTTCCACCCGGATGTTGCTGGATTACAATTACCAGCATACTCATATTAAGGTTAATATTTTCCTATGCAATAATCATTGTCATAAGATATTTTTGCTTTTTTTGCAGTAGTAGTAGTAGTTGCCTTTGGCATGCTTGTCTATATTCTTATCTTATTGTTCCTAATACAGCCATAGGGCAGGAGATATGTGAATGACTCCTTTGTATCCATTGCCCATCAGCTTTCCCTAACTTTCATGTTGGGGTGAAGCTTGTGTCCTTCCTCCCAGACATGGGGAGTGTGCAGGTCCTTGTGCTCCATTTTGTAGTGCAAAGACATGGCACTAGTAGGCACTCATCTCTTGCAAACTGCATTCGGCCAAGGGTTCCATGGTGCAGGGAAAGGCTGTCCCCTCCCCCATGGAACAAATGGAACCATTGGCCTCTTGCAGTTTGCACCATGCTCCTTTTCTTTGCTTTACATTGATTGAACTTAACCCTTTGCTCCTACATTCAAGTAACAAGCATTTATGATGTTATGATCTCAAAATAAAATTCTTCCACACACTCATCACTTCCAGTTTGCTTTCAGACTTCAACGCTCAGATTTTACACAACAATGTTTAATTTTCCTTCCTTTTCATAGGAGAATAGCAATGATATTTTTTTTAAAGCTATATTCAGAAATATAAATATTACATAGATCACATTGCTATTTTACTAGGTGCAGGCGAGACACTTATTACTAGCAGCACTTATTCTCCAAGGGCCTTGCAATAACAAAGCAATTAAATAAGATTCTGCTAAACTTTGTCAATATATCTGCACATGGCAAACAGTGGTGCTATTCATATGCAGGTTAGAAACACTACTGTGCTTTATGGCTCTACATGTCTGTGCTTGCCTGTTTTTTTAACAGCAGAGACTGAAGCCTAGTATATTTGGGGGGAAATCATCTAAACAGGCCTAGAATGAACCAATAGCATTGTTATTAATTAATACCCTTGGAACCCATATAATGCTGCAGACAAATCTATGGAAACTTGAGTATTAGGCACAGCAATGATTGTCCCTGAACATGAAAGTCTAAAGTGTCCTTTCCCCTGGCTGACCTTCTTGGGAATTCGCCTCGCAACAAGGTTACGGTCACAGCTGTTAATAAGGCCATGGTGCAGACTGCAGTGATCATGGAAGATTCCATTTTGGCAGCAGAACATGAATAAAGTTCATTAATGCAATTGGTCATGGATTGTTGAACACAATGTGAGATACATTTTAAAACTATGGCAACGTGGTACTTGAGAGGATAACTAAATCCACCTACAGAAAGAGAGAGGATAACATCTCGAGATTACTGAAATGCTTCATGAAGCCAAGCTCTCTGCTTTAGCTTTAATCCTATCAAAGATGGACATGAAGCTAGATAGCACAGGAATGTTTCTAGCACAGATATCAATTCAGGGAACCCTATTTATCAAAGCCTCCATTTATGTAATCCCTTGTATGATTTGTATGGGAGGTAAAATGCCCAACCTGCTTACTATGAAGCCCCTGACTAATGCTGGCTGCTCAACTAATAGCAATAATGTTCAGTACTATTAAACATTCAATTTCTCTTTTCATTATAAGCTTCGCCCTCAGAAAAGGCTTGGCTTTTGCACAAATACATCATATGGTTTTTGCAAAGAAAAAGAAAAATTAAGCTATTTTCCAAAATACTGAAATTAAAAATGTTCAACAGTTTTAAAGTTATTTTAAATGTAATTACTAGTGAAAGCAGTATCTTCTTGACTGTTTTTCCTACACGCCTGGCTCTGACTCTTGAAACAATATTGCAAGCCAGATCATTAAAGGGATACTGTCATGGGGGAAATTTTTTTTTCAAAATCAATCAGTTAATAGTGCTGCTCCAGCAGAATTCTGCACTGAAATCCATTTCTCAAAAGAGCAAACAGATTTTTTTTATATTCAATTTTGAAATCTGACATGGGGCTAGACATATTGTCAATTTCCCAGCTGTCCCAAGTCATGTGACTTGTGCCTGCACTTTAGGAGAAATGCTTTCTGGCAGGCTGCTGTTTTTGCTTCTCAATGTAACTGAATGTGTCTCAGTGGGACATGGGTTTTTACTATTGAATGCGGTTCTTAGATCTACCAGGCAGCTGTTATCTTGTGTTAGGGAGCTGCTATCTGGTTACCTTCCCATTGTTCTTTTGTTTGGCTGCTGGGCGGGAAAAGGGAGGGGGGTGATATCACTCCAACTTGCAGTACAGCAGTAAAGAGTGATTGAAGTTTATCAGAGCACAAGTCAGGGGGCAGCTGGGAAATTGACAATATGTCTAGCCCCATGTCCGATTTCAAAATTGAATATAAAAAAATCTGTTTGCTCTTTTGAGAAATGGGTTTTAGTGCAGAATTCTGCTGGAGCAGCACAATTAACTGATTCATTTTGAAAATTTTTTCCCCATGACAGAATCCCTTTAAAAGACCTAGAGGAGACATGACTCCTGTTACACTGACCAAGAGAACACAAATGGATAAACAGATATTGCTTTCAAATGCATTCATGCAACATGATACTAATTTCCCAGACATTTTCCCTACTTTCTAGCAATTAAAGAAACACAACAATACATAAATACAACAGCTAAATAAACTTTTCATCATGGATGGGGCCATTATTTGTCTTCACATTAGGTCCCAAGCCACAGACATACTCAAATTCTTAAATGACAGATAACAATCTGTGACAGCAATGACAGATAGACAATGTCAAACAATTTAACCTCTGTCAAGGTTCAGGAAGTTTTCCATGTACGTGTTTCAGAACTACAAAATGTGCTTCCATGTTGAATCAACATACAGTGTAAATTTAATGGCTTTAGAGAAAACAGCAGAGTGCTCCTGTTGTAAGATTATAGGAAATGGGAATCAGCATTACAGAGTGAAGTGCAGAGACTCCCAGGCTGGTTGATGTGTCTGTGCATATATAAGGGCCTGCATGCTAAACCTTATGGTACAACTCTTTACTGTGTGTTGCAGACGAGACAAGTTCTTGTGGTTTAAACAGATGCTGAAAGAAGAATCTGCCAGACTGAAAGAACCTTAGAAAAATTCATATCTGCACTACTATTAGTATTAGACTACTACTATTATTGAACTATATACATATACTTCCTTAAAGAAACCTCACTTTTTTTACTGTGGATGCAGCTTTAGGCTAAGGCCACACTAGGCGATAGCGCCGCGATTTGACTCGCGGCGACTTTTCGCCGCGACTTTTAAGCCGCAATCGCTGGGGAAACTTTTGCGCTGGCGTCTATGGGGAATCGCGAAAAATCGCCAGCGTAAAAACACACGCGGCGATCTTTTCTCTACTGTCGCTCGAAATTGCCTCGCTAGGCGATTTCGAGCGACAATAGAAAAAAGATCGCCGCGTGTGTTTTTACGCTCGCGATTCCCCATAGACGCCAGCGCAAAAGTTTCCCCAGCGATTGCGGCTTAAAAGTCGCCGCGAAAAGTCGCCGCGAGTCAAATCGCGGCGCTATCGCCTAGTGTGGCCTTAGCCTAAGAGGCTGTACCATACAACCATTAGGCACTGGCTAAGGCCGACTGCTCTTGGGTTTCTGCATAAGCCATAGACGTGTTCAATAGGTTTCAGTGTAAAGATGAGGCTCATTCAGCTCTCTATGGACTGCATTAAAGCCTAAAGGCAATTATATTTCTCAAGTTACTGCCTGGAACTACTGGACACCACATTTAGAAAACTGGAAAGAATATCGGCAGCAAATCTGCCCATTAGCCTCCTGTGTGTTGTTCCCATGTGACAAGGGCAAAGTTATTTCCTTTCACTACAAGGGGAGCAGTTAGCAGAGTTTGGGCATTTTTATCATTGTAGTTTCCCCCTAAATAGGTCCAGTGTGCCACTGCCCTAATGCTGCAGTCTTGGTTTTATCATAAAAATGCTCAGATAAAGTCATTTTCTCTAATGGAGAACAACCCTGATACTGCCCACACATTTTGATAAGTCATAAGCACACAAATGAAAGATTGCATTTTTTTAATTTAGATTTGCAAAGGATTGCAGGATTATGGGATATATGATATCTGGTTTTAAGACAGTAATCCAAGGGAAATCGTGCTAAAGCAACAGAGACATTTATTAGTTACAGGCACAGTTTGTTATCAATATAACTTTTCTATTCCTTTTTTTTTCTAGTAAACAGACTGTATGTGAGAGCAGGAAATACAACATGATAATATGATATATAGAGAAAACTGGGCCTTTGTTTTATTGCTCTGTATTACTTATAGTTGTATTTGTGACAGTTACTAGGAATGGGCATTTATATAGAATGCCGTCAAATACAACTGCTGCAAATATACAGCAAAAGGATTTTTTCTTTATTTCGTGTCCATTATGAACTTGCATCTCACAGCCCTTATTATTACTGTTGAATGACAACTCCCAGCATGCAAAGCCACACTTACCCCAAACATGAATTTTGTATTTAAGGTCTACTTAAACCTTAAGGGTTCATATAACTTTTAAATATGGGCCCATAACAGAATGTTGTAGTGCATGCCTGGTACACTGGTGCTTAACCTGACTTATACAGCTCAGTTCTAATTATGCAGGAATTTTTATGAGCATGAGCAAGTTTCCGTGCTATTTAAACAGCTTGTTTATCCTACGCATGCTTCCACAATTGTATTTATTCATAGATTCTGCATTTTGCCACTGGGTGGAGCATGCAATAAATGCCATTAACAGACATTTTTTTTGCTAAGTCCATCTACATAATGTTTGGAGTAGATTGCTTCTGAAGCCTCCTTTAAAACAATAAAACAGTGTGCAAAATGCAATTCTGGAAACAATTCAGAATGTTTTATATCTACACTGCAGCAGTTTTTCAAACAATTCAAGCACAATGGTGGTTCAGGGTGTTTGTGTATGCATGCGGGAGACTTTTTTTAATTTGGGCCCTATTTTTCTTGTTGGCAGGGCCCACAGCACCAGGGGGCCCAAGTAACCTACAGGGCTAATTTCTGACCCATGGGGGTTAAGGTCCTGTACCCTGTTAAGTTAGTTGTATACCCATGATCATGTATGGCCACATGTATAGAGTCAATATGCACACTCATTTTCACCCATTTTAATGCACCAACACACTTGCAATCATAACTGAGGATTCATATTTGACCTGAAAGATTACATAAAAGAAAATAGGGACCTGGCTTTTGTATTTACAAACAACTAAGCAAGCCTGTCCCATCTCAAGAAAAGGACAGATTTTAATAGAGAAGATTTTTATTATTTGTTAATGGCACTATATATATATTATAATAATAATATATAATAATAATAATTGATGTTAAATGAAGGATAAATCATACTGCAGGTAGAAAATGAACATGGCCCTTTAAGGCAGTGATCCCCAACAAGTGTCTAGTGAGCACCATGTTGCTCACCAATCCCTTGGATGTTGCTCCCAGTGGCCTCAAAGCACGTGCTTAGTTTTGAATGCCAGACTTGGAGGAAAGTTTTGGTTGCATACAAAACAGATGTACTGCCAAACAGAGCCTCCTATAGGCTGCCAGTCCACATAGGGGCTATCAAGTCACAGCCAACCACAGCCCTTACTTGGCACCCCCAGGGAGTTTTTTCATATTTGTATTGCTCATGTATGTGGCTCATGGGTAAAGAAGGTTGGGGAACTCTGCTCTAAGGACTTCATTCAACTTCTTTTCAGTAGACAAGCATAGCTTACACAGGCTGAAACTGAATCTATGAATTGTTTTTCCTTTAGCAGAACCTACTTTACTGCATTCACTGAGATCAATGCTAGGCCATGAATTCAGGCAGTGTCTGTCTGGGTATATATTTATATATTTATATTGTTGCAAGTGTCAATCTCTTTCATTAAAAGCAGTTGTTCTAATATGAAAGAGCCCATTGTAATAATAACACGTACACGTGAAAACAACTGGGGACCTTTATGACCTATAGTGAATGTGATACTTTCTGTCTGCCGTTTTCTAAGCTCTTACACCATTTTAGATTCTTTTTGGAGTGCTGGGATGCCAGGAGTAGAAATTTATAGATACAGGTATGAATGCATGTTGGAAAGTTAGGTTGTAAGTCTTAATATAATTATGACTCTTTATTCAAATTCATCTACCCACAAACAATGTCAGTTCTGGTCACTTCCAAGCCATGATTTTGTGATTGGAATCCTAAAACCATTTTGGAGTGAGGGCTAATAAATACTATGCCACTGGCATTTACGTAGAATTTCTCTCTATGGTCCCTTCTGAATGATATAAACAGCATATGCTAGTTCACGCATTCTGAGTACTACAAATGTTTATGTTTTTTTTCTCAATATTAAAAACATTAATTTGCAATACAAATAAGATATGTACTTCAGTGTCCCTCTTTCAGCAAAATAGCATTTTTGTTTGTTAGTCTTCTAAGAGCGGGGTGAAACGAGATCTTATTGAAACAGCCTGTGCATATGTCTGAATTAGCGAAGCAGGGAAGCTAGATCCCATATGCAGACATCTTCTTCTGTCTGAACAGCTGGTGTTCACTTGCTGGCAGTGCATTGGAGTTCTGCATGAAGGCTGCAAATTACATTAAGATGTGTAAAAAAAGGCCACAAATGGCACCCAATAAATATTAATACCAATTACACTACAACGAGCGTGGCAGATGCACAGAGAACACAGGAATCTCTGTCCAGGTCTAAACACGTGCTCATCTGTGAACAATTATAAGCCACTTAGATAAATGAAGGCAATATTTTATTACATGCTGGCTGGCTAGCCGATTTCTGTTTTCTCAAGAGTGAAGGCATGGAGATATGGAACCTATACATCTAATAACATACAAGCCTAGTACTGCAATTTTTGCATTGTTTTATATTCTTTAAAGGGGTGGTTTGCCTTTGTTAATTTTAAGTATGTTATAGAATGGGTAATACTAGAGATGCACTGAATCCAGGATAGGTTCGGGATTCGGCCAAGATCCGGATTCCGCCGAATCCTTCTGCCAGGCCGAACCAGATCCGAATTTGCATATGCAAATTAGGGGCGGGAGGGAAATCGCATGACTTCACAAAACAAGGAGGTAAAAAATGTTTTCCCCTTCCCACCTCTAGTTTGCATATACAAATTAGGATTCAGGTTTTGGTTCGGTATTTGGCCGAATCTTTTGTGAAGGATTCGGGGGTTTGGCCAAATCCAAAATAGTGGATTCGGTGCATCCCTACTAGCAACCAGATAGCTGCAGTAGAGAGCTGCTGAATAAAAAGCTAAATTCAAACTCAAAAAACACAAATAACAAAACAAGAAAAAACAATTGCAAATGGTTTCAGAACATCATTCTCTACATCATACTAAAAGCTAATTTAAAGGTGGACAACCCCTTTCATGTATACAAGCTGAGGCACACACTGTATTGGACTAGACATACACACCACTATAGGCATCATTTCCTAATGCTTACACACTTACACATTTATTCTTGTGATCTCTCAGTGAAACACCCACTTCTTCAGTACCCTTAGCTCATGGCACACATATGGATTTCAGGCATTTTGCGTGTTTTTCCGAAGCATAATAAACAAGGTCTCATTCATCTGCCATTACAGGGTATGGGAATCACAGACTTTTCCAATACAATTGTTTTCTGAAAATGCACTCAAAACACTAATACCATATCTGTCATGTTTTTCGCGGGACAGTCCCAATGTTACTGAAATGTCTTGACTTTTTCTTTGATTTCCTGCACTGAAAAGCCAAAAAAAAGATACAGGGGCAAATTCACTAAGATCCGAAGTTGCGACTGCTTCGCCAGTGCCATGCAAATTCATTAAAATGCAAAATTGTGCTCAGGGAGGCGAACGGTAGCAAAGTTGCGCTACCGTTTCCTCATCAGGCAAAGCGAAGTTACGCTAGCATTGCCTAATTTGCATATGGCGCAAAGTTAAAATATAATAGATGTAATGGACGTATATGCTGCAGCAACTACATTACACTACACAAGCCCAGGAAACCTTTAAAAAATAAAATAAAGTTGTTCTATTGCCCTACACATGTGCCCACTGTATTGTTGAGTTGCCATATGTTAGGAAATGTAGGGGGGAAGGAGGGTACCCCCAAAAAAATTCAAGATCTTTTTCAGCCTATCACCCTTAAAAAAGGAAAATACGCCAGCGTTTTTTGGGACTTAGAAAAAATGTAAACTTTTTTTGAAGCAAGACCTATCTACTCTATTGCACTTTGCCTGGTCTGAGGTGGCGAAGGCAAGTCTGGCGCAAGAGGTAACGTTCAGTAAAATGCGCAAGTTAGTGAATTTGTGTAGTTACATCCCTTCGCCATAGCGCAACTTCGTCTGGCGTAAGGGTGTGAAGTAGCGCTAGAATAGGTCCACTTCGCTAGCCGTGAATTTGCCCCACAGAGTTGCTGACTTAATTGGCTTTTGGCAGAGAGACCAGAATAAGTGGCAAGTACACTTGGATACTTTTGTAGCAATTTAAGATAAGCAAAAAAGCAATTGTAACAATATAAGATAGGCAGGTCTCTTGGGGAAACTGTGACTTGCAGCTTAAAGGGCAATTCACCTTCATAGGCAAAACTGTAATAACACATAAAAACCACAGAAATGTGTTCAAACTTTCATAATCTGCCAAATTTTGTAAAATGAACATGGTAATTAAGGGGTGTGGCCACAAAATTAAAGTGGTCAAAACATTTTGACTGCGCTCCACGTGGCAAATCTTTTTGTCCCTCTTTCTATTTCCACAATGTTGGGAGGTACGCAATACTGCCTTTAGCACACAAGCTTGGAGAACCCACCTGCATATTCACTTAACCACTGAGCTGCCAGTACAGCAGAGCTCATTCAGTGCTGATGCCCCCTAATAATCAGAATAAGTACAACAGCGCATAAATAACAATTCAATTAGAAATCTAAAGGGCTCAGAAGAGAATTGAGTCAATCTTTGAGAGTTTTTGCTATTTGCAAATGAAAACTGAGCCCATTATTGGATGAAAACCTGAATATTATAGAATGTCAATTCATTCCTCACGATCCCTCAGAGCCACAATATTTTTAAAATTACTTAATGTAAAAGATTCCCTACCTCAACCTGTTAAGGCTGCCAGAACACTCATTGCTTAAACCTCTAACTTTATGGGACTTGAGCTAAAACAACAGGCAATGCCAAGTTGTTAGTACTGCTACCTGGCAGAACTTGAGTTCTACGTTTCATTCCTGCCAGGGAAATATCTGGGAGTTGTTATGTGCTCGCTATCCTTGTTTGGGTTTCCTCCCACAATATATGCAAGAAGTTTGTATATTCTCTCCATACTTGTTTGACTTTCCTCCCACACTATGAAAACAGGCAGGTCAATTGGCTCTTGAAAAAATTGACCCTACTGTGTGTGAATGTGAAAGGAACCTTTGATTGTAAGCTCCACTAGGGCAGGGACTGATGTGACTGTTGTATATTCTTTTTAAAGCTATATAGAAGAATACACAAGTGGGGTCATTTATGATCACAGCCAAAAGTGCAATTTTCAGCGCAAGTTGCGTGTTTTTTTGCTTAGAATGTAGAGGCTTTTTTCCTACAATTTCCAGGTAACTGTGGACATGAGGTCGACCTTGTGGCCACACTTGTGGCTGAGGCATTGGAACACACGCACGTAATCCAGTCTTTACCTTATTCTTTACATCTGAAACTGCCCCTTGCACACTGCAGCTGCAAACGACCCCTATACAAGGGTATAACTAAAGAGGAAGCAGACCCTGTGGCTGCAGGGGGACCCAGGAGGGATAGAGGCCCTATGAGGCCCTAAAATAAGCCAACCTCTAAACATTTTGGGGGCCTGAAAAATTTGCTGCGGGGTCTAGTAATATCTAGTAACGCCACTGCCCCTATAGTTTTTTTTAACAAAACTGCACACTGCCGTTACGATTGTAAATAACCACTTTAGTTATATAAACTATGTATAATAACAACAAAAGCACCAATACATAAGATTTATTTATCTGAGTATTATCCTACTTGTATAATCTGAAGAGCTTGTTAGGGCAAAATATTAGCCTGTGCCATAATCTAAAGCAACCAATCAACATTCGCTTTTATTATTGTAATCAGCATTTGCTTTTATTATTTTGATAGCACTATGTGAATCAAAGCTAAATGATTGCTACATCATGGCATTCTTATTAGTAATTGTGTTCTCGGATTTGTCTTTTATATATATATATATATATATCTAAACAAAAATAATAGTAAAAAAAATGCATAACACATACAGAAGCAGCTTGTATCAAAAAATATAGGTTTCCTTTAATGCCTGATTTCATCCATCACTGCCTTTTACTCACCAACCAACAAACATGTTACACTTCAGTGCACCCATCTCCGCTTTCCTTCCACTGCAACTTATGTACATTCTTGTGCATCTGAGTCCGTCCTGTATTCTTATGCATAAAGAAATCCTCTCGTCTCCAGCAAACCTGCACCCATACACAGCAGAGTGTGAAAGAAATAATGTATCCTCTTGTACCCAGATCGCTGTTACCATAGAGATGAGTTTTAAAATGGTTCTAGAATGCAAGCGACTAGTTATATCATTATTACTTTCAGCAAGGGATACACAATTTCTTATACTACACAATTACCAGTTTGCAGAAATAAAACTTGTGTCTTGTGTAACGCTGTAGAACACACAGCAAAGGTTTCTGGGACTGATATATACTGTATATCTGTGTCTGGTCTTGTAAGCCAAGCAGTTCAGAAAATAGATGTACAAAGACAGGAAAATAAGAAGAGGCCAAGCAAAGAATAAGATAAGGAGAAGTAGAATAAACTATGGATGCACCGAATCCACTATTTTGGATTCGGCCGAACCCCTGAATCCTTTGTGAAAGATTCGGCCGAATACCGAACCGAATCCGAACCCTAATTTGCATATGCAAATTAGGAAAAAACATCTTAGACGTCCTTGTTTTGTGACAAAAAGTCACGCGATTTCCCTCCCCGCCCCTAATTTGTATATGCAAATTCGGATTTGGTTCGGCCAGGAAGAAGGATTCGGCCAAATCCTGCTGAAAAAGGCCGAATCATGGATTCGGTGCATCCCTAGAATGAACATGTATGATGGGGAGTGAAGGCAACTTGAGTTTTTATTACTGCTGTTACAGTGGAGAACTACTGGGGGAAAAGGAGGTGCAATTGTACCAGGGTCAGCGCTCCCTGCCGGCCTGCCGGTGATTAGCGCAACCTTGTAGACACTACAAAAAAATCTTCTTCTGGAGGGGATTGGGGAGCCCGGCTGCACGGTATGCACCCAGGCCTGACACTACATAGTTACGTTACTGTGCTGTTATCATATGCCATTTATGAAGTGCCAACCTTTTCTGCAGCTTTTCAAAAACATTGGGGAAATGACCAAAAAGGCAACAAATAGGTAAAAAGTAACACAGGAAGTTTTACTATTACTTTATCCATAAATGTGATTAAGGCCAGAAAAATCTGTAGCTGAACAAGCTGCATGCTTGCACTTTATTTTAAACAGAGAAGCATTGTAGGCATGTTTTAGTGTTGCACTAAAATATTCCTTTTTTTCAAAAGCTTTATCTTATTTCTTTAGCTTTTTTTTGACAGTAGAAGAAAGAAGGAAGGAAGAACAATAGAACATGCAGTTCCAAGAGCCTCAATCTAGCAAGTTAAAACAGCACATTTCAAATAAAACAATTGCTCAGTAATTACAGGCTTGCTATTGTATTGACATCCATGCACCCCAGACTGAATCAAAATGTTTGGGGCATCCTCTAGCTATGTAGGTTAGCTTTTGTCTGGGTAGGTTTTAGTGAACCAGCTTTTTCCAAAACTCTATGGAAATGATCGTGGCCAGTTTCTTTCTTAGCGTAATACAGAAGTTGCAAAAAACGTAGTTCAGTGCGTGGGGCGAGTGTGACTCTTCCCCTCCCCCCCAATTTTCTGAATTTCCTGGCAGGCCAAAACACATGAAAAATAAGACCCAATAGAATTCATGTAAAAGTAAATGGCAGAGGTCCCTTTAAGCATTTAAAGATTTTTTTTTGCCTTCAAGTACTTATGGTTTTTTGTGGCGTTTGACACTCGAAAACTTGATAAATATGTGTTTTTCAATAAACTCAAAAAATTCTAGGTATTCATAAAACCTTGAATTCTTAGAGGTTTTTTTTGATACTATTTTTTCAAGTTTAATTATTAGTAAATTAACCAAATTTGTGGATGTGAGTTAGTTCAAGTTTGTTTCTGGTAAAATAACCCCCATAGAGAGTGGCTTACGCAGACCTGGTATGAGTAGGTAGACGCAGGGGAATGTAATAAAAGTCGCAAATAGCAAAACCATTCGCACCAATAAGACTAAAAATCCACATCTCGCAATGTAATATTGTTCCTTAAACTGTTATTGCATTGCGAATTTTAATTGCGCATTGCGAATTTTAATTGCGCACTCATAAGAAGTGCTTGAAGGTGTCGTAATCTTTCGGAGCAAACATAACGACTTTTTCAGTAAGAAGTTTTATTACATTGACTGCGCATTGGCGCAAACTATAAAATTCGCAAACGGTCTTTCACTGTCGGAAGTGGTCGCTAAACAGTTTCCGGGCTCGCAAAAGCTATATTAAATTCGCACAAAGCAAAATTTGTTCGCACAAAGGCATAACTTTTCGCATTGCGAATAGTTTTTCCGTTAACGATTTTTATTACATTCCCCCGCTAGGGTTGTTTCTTTGAGATGTATTTATGTTTGAAATGCATAATTAAGCTGTACATACCTAAACATCATATCAGAAGTCAGAATTCCTGCCTAAGGACTGGAAACAGTTTACAATCACCACCTTTGGCTATTTCTTTTAGGGGTCATGCTCAGATTCGGGGAGATTAGTCGCCAGGCTTCCTCATGAGGCAACTTCGGGAAAACAAAGCGATTCGAGTGCCATCCCGTCTGCTATTGACATTCTAGCTGGCGGGAGGCAGTTCGGGGAGATTAGTCGGTCCGAAGAAGAGAGAGAGATTTGTCACCGGGCGACTAATCTCCCTGAATCTGAGCATGTGCCCTGACCCATAGGGTTTTGCTATCACGATGGGCCCAGCAACTTACATCAGGGATCAGCACTAAATATTTCTAAAGTCACACGCTTGTCAACAATGTAATTGACCAAATAATTTAAATAGATAGAGGTTTATATATCTCTATAATGGTTATTAATTGGCTATAAGTTGTCTCTAGCCCTGCTCCAATTCAAATTTAATCACAATAAATGGCAGCAAAAGTATCCAAAAATGAATTAAGTGTAGATATGCTAGCTCTAATGTTTAACTGGAAAGGAATTTATTGCAGGCTTCTGTCACACACAGATCAGGCCGATGCTAAATGTATGAATTATTTAAAGCTGGTGAAAACATGCAAAGTCTAAGGTTGATAACAAATAAACATGTTTATTTTTAAAAGATTTTATAACAGCAGTTCATGTTGCACACTTATCAGGCATTCGGTCATGCAAGTGAAGTTCAAGGAAGGATATACAGTACAATAATATTTTCTGGTTAATAGAGATGTAAAATATTGCAGCTGATAATGCTGAACTGTTTTGTTTTCACTACTGCATTATCCATTTTCTCTATCTGTACCTTGGGGTGATGACAGTTTGTGTATTGATGGACGAATCCATGTTCTGTCCTTTCAGTTTCTGTCTGAGATCTCTTTGTATTCCTACTGCTTGTGCCTTGAGTCCCTTGGGGCAATATTGACAGTGGTTATTTGGGTAATGCACTGACTGGATCTAATGCAGCTATTTAGGTGCAGCCTTAATCCAACCCTGTAGTGGTTTGATTCAGGCCGAGGATATGAATAAAAATGCGCAAACTGAATAAAATTGCAATTTTTGCTTCTACATCATCCTCCAAAAAGTTGTCAAAATAATAAATCAAATTTACAACAGTGACCCATGAGTTCCTTTATTTATCACTTGAGATCATCCTTTACCGCCAAAATACAGAAAACATTTTGGGGAGTGTCCTCTTTACCTCTTGTATTATTTATTGGTTTGTGTTGCATGTTTTCTTGTATGCTTCATGTATTCTCCTGTTTATTTTACAACACTGCAGAATCTGCAGATGTATCCCTTGTGACTGCAATTGCAGGTGCACGTTTGTGTATTGTGTGTAGACCATATAGTGAATTGCAACTTGTACACTGTACTTGCAGTTCTAAATGAGCCCTTATATGACACAGAGAAGTGTAACTACAGCTTGCTTCTTGTCTGCTGCAGTACAACTCTAGCAGTTTACAAAAGATTAGAATATCAAGTAATTTCCTAAACCCTTCTAGGGGGCATATATAAATGTGTGTATTTAATTTTATACCAAATACTTGTAAAACTTGTAAAATGAAACATGTATTTATAAAGTTTAGGGCATTCAAATTACTACAATGCCCTTGCCAAATTCCATATGTAAACTCTCTGGGTGCAATATATCTAAATGTATAAATAAAATGTAAGTCCACTGTGTTAAATGTTAGATGTCCATTGAAGACAATGCAAGTTTATAAAAAAATTATTTACCATTGCTTTGTGTACTTTAATGCTTATGTAAAGAGGTGGTTCACCATTAAATTCACTTTTAGTATGTTATACAATGGCCAGTCCTAAGCAACTTTTTAGTTGGTCTTCAGTATTTATTTTTTATAGTTTTTTGATTATTTACCTTCTTCTTCTTCTGACTCTTTCCAGCTCTCAAATGGGGGTCGCTGACTCCTCTTAAAAATAAATGTTCTGTAGGGCTACAAATATATTGTTACTGCTGCTTTTTAATACTCGTCTTTCTATTCAGGCCCTCTATCATATGCCAGTCTCTTTTTCAATTTAATCATGGCTGATGGAGTAATTTGGACTTTAGCAACCAAACTACTAAAATTGCAAACTGGAGAGCTGCTAAATAAAAAGCTAAATAACTAAAAAAACACAAATAATAAAAAAAAAATCAAAACAAATGATAAAACTGTCCCAGAATATCACTCTCTGCAGCATACTAAAGGTTAAAGGGGAACTCCACAAAAACGTAACTTAAGCTTTTTGAAAAGTAAACGTAATTTCAAGCAACTTTGCAATATACATCAATTACAAAATATGCAGACTTTTCATGATTTTTAATGGTTTGGAACAGTTTCGCAACAAATAGTTTAAAACACAGTTTGCATGCATTCTATTCAATGTAAATGATGCTTCTAGCAGACCTTCCTAACTGCACTCTAGGTTCATTTAACCAGACTCCTTTTGCTCAGGACTCTGACCCATATGATAACATCATCCTTAATTTATAACTGGGCTTTAGTGCTCCCATTTTAATTCAGTCATAAAAGATAAAACAAATGAATTACCGGTATGCCACAGTGCAGTAATAAATGACTGGAAATCCTCCAGAATCCAAGGTGTCTGGACTTAAGTACAATATGGTAAGAAGCCTCTATGTAATAAGGAAGTGCAAGAGTTTCATTAGAATTATAGGAAGAGATCACCTTAATGTGAGGCTTTTCACATACTTAGTAAGAAAAACAATGTTGTCATATTTTATAAAAGTTTTGCTAGTGTATAGAGTACATGTTGCACCAGAAAAATGTAACACTAGTTTTTTTTACCATCAGTGTAGAGGATTGTATATCTGCTATGGTAAAGAAAAAAAGCTAGAGTGTAACTACCCTTTATCTAGTTAGGAACATGTTATCAATGAGACTTCCAATACAACACAAATAATTCACCCCCCTGCTAATACAGGTATGGGACCTGTTATTCAGAATGGACCTGGGGTTCTCTGTAGAGGGGGTCTTTCCGTAATTTGGATCAGCATACTTTAAAGGGGTTTTTCACCTTCAAACAACTAGTTGTTTTTAGTTAGATCACCAGAAATAACAACTTTTTACAATTACTTTCTATTTTTATGTGTCAACGTTTTTCTCATATTGAAGTGTAAAGTGTCATGTTTCAGCTTCTAAAGCAGCTCTCGGAGGGGGGGTCGCTGACCCTGTAAACTGTTCTAAATTGATAAAATTTCCTTTCTTTGTCCCTGCTGAGCAGAATCCCTGGGTTTTATTAATGGCAGCAGAGATGCTTCTCAGAAATGTATCAACTAAGGGTAGGGACACACTGGGCGATTTGGGGAGATTTAGTCGCCTGGCGACTAATCGCAGCGACTTTCCACGACCAATCTTCCCCGAATGCCTCCCCTCGCTCTGCGCCTGGCTAAAATGAAAAATCGCCTGCGCTAATCACACGCGGCGATTCGTTTTCCGAAGTCGCCCGAAGTTTCCTCGTGAGGCAACTTCGGGCGACTTCGGAAAACGAATCGCTGTGTGTGATTAGCGCCGGCGACTTTTCATTTTATCCAGGCGCAGAGTGAGGGGAGGCATTCCGGAAGAAAAGTCGCTGTGATTAGTCGCCAGGCGACTAAATCTCCCCAAATCGCCCAGTGTGTCCCTACCCTAAATGTTTCAAAATTGTAACAGTTTAGAATCTGCACCTGAATTACTGAGCTGCCAGACTCAAACACCAGAGACAGGGACATTAAACATAGTTTGGAGAGTGGGCCCACGGTCTAAGATTTTCAGGTGGGCCCCTGGCGATACTGCCCTTAGCTGTATATTGTATATTGTTGATTCTGTTTACAACCAGATTCTTCACCCAGATAATTTTGCTAAATGCTAAAACAATTTGTTTACTTTCCATAAGTTCTTTCTTAACTGATATCACATAGGAAGTTCAGTTGCTACTGCCTGTATTTGGCTAGGAATATGTTTCATTGTTTCTTATGGGGCAAAACAGACTACTTGCCCCCTTAAACTTAATTCTATCCAACTACAAGTCTCGTATATTATTCGCCAGGCAGATAAGCAGATACTGATTTCCCTGTGTGACATAGCCATTAAGGGTCTAATTGCTAGAAATAGTCATAACAAATGTTTATGAGTAGATATGATCTTGATTTTAGAAGAGTGTCGAAATCACAAAGAAAAACATAATGACCAAGCCGTTAATCTGATATTTTTCTATATATATAAAGCCTGTATCGCACAAGGAGATTAGTAACTGCTAAGACTGCAGTTCATTATGCCCTCACGCTAATCAATAAAACCTAATTGTAGCTAGCAACAGTGGCGGTTATTAATCTCCCTGTGTGACAAGAGACAGGATCAGCCTTGTCCTGCAGAACTGCACTCTTCTATCTACAGCTGCTCTTTCAGCATCAGGCATATGTGTTTTCCCCTGCTATTGTTGAACAGTAAATTATGGGCAGCTTGATTTTGATGGGGGAGATACATTTTTCATCATAAAACTGCAGGACCAGATTTGCCAACTGGGCGCCCCAAGGCCAAGTACCCTTTGGATGGTCCGCTCATCCCTTGCTCCTGAGATTTAAATATCCAATTCTACAGTATTAGTTAAAAATGTAGAAGTGGCTGGGTGGCATGCTGCCCCTAAATTTGTGCCGCCCTAGGCCTTTGTGGTCTTTCCTCAAATCCAGGCCTGAAAGCTGATTATATATGATTATATGATTTGATTTCTATGGTACTACTCAAGGAAGAATGGGTATGCAATTGTGCTGTTCCTACGTCTGGAAGATTTTGGCAATTATTAATGTAACACCTATTTGGCTGTATAGCACACAAATAGTTAAAGAGATCCGACTAAGGTATGAGCATGGGTTACATGCGACCTCACACTACAGGGCAGGGCCTTCGCCAAGTGGAAGCTTTCCCTAGAACTACACAACACAGGCAGTTTAAGTGCTATAAAAGATAAATGGACGCCAGGAGGTTCTTTATGCAAACAAGAGAGGTGGTTTATTATGCCAGAGGCAAATGACATCAGGTTTACTCACGCAGGAGGTGTTGGATACAGCAGATGGAATCACAGTGGACAGAGTAATGATCACAGTCAGGCAGATGTAACTCCTTAAGGTATCAGCAGACAGGTGTACATCAATTCTCATTTAACCGACGTTGCCAGTGAGGGGATCGGGATAGATCAGGTAGGGTACAGGTAGTCCTTTGCTAACCTAGATGCCTATCAACTGAGTTCCCTGCTCTAAAGGCAAACAGGCCTTGTGGGAAAGCTACTTCCTTCTACAATCCTTGTTGGAGCGACAACTGCTCTTACTGCTAAACCTCTCTGTCTCACTCTCCTAGAGAGTCTATTACAAAGTACTGACTAAGCTAGCTGTTCCTCGTTCACAGGGTTGCCTGGTCCCCGACTTAAGCACCAAAGGTGTCAGGTCCCTTTGGGGTAAATAGCTTACTGGGGCCTTGGTGATCCCAGGCTCAATGGGAAACACCTAGCAGCATAGCACCAGGAGCCAAAGAGGAAGAGGCCACTCCCTGCACAACACTATATAGCAGTGTGGCAGGGGAGTGTCATTACACTCTTTGTCCAATAGATGAGGTATTTACACTTAAATTGTTGCAAGGGCTTTGCCCAATAACAAAGGATAAGAGAACTACATAAGAAAGGTAGGGGATTAGCCATATAGGGACTAGCAGAACCTATAGATCCTTACATACATCCGGGGCAAAAATCAATTTTGTCCCGACAATGGTGAAAGGATATAAACACAATATTAACAAAGTGAATATATTAGTGCAAACCAACAATACCATTGAACATCACTCTTCTGGTATCCTCTCCTGAGGAATACCTGGGTGACAATGGACACTGTGGAAAAAGGATAAGTTAAGCGCAAAAATTGTTTCAGTTACTTAAAACTTTATAACATAACCGTCAGTTAGGGGTAGAAATGCAGATAAAGTTGCTACTCAGCGAGTAGTTAGAGGTAGAAGGCTTGTGGTGGGGGCTCAGCAGTTCTTTCTCATGAACCCAACTTATGTACAACAAGGTCCTGGACAATGTCCATAAGTCCAGCAAATGGGAAAAAATGGTGAAAAATTTTTTTGAAGAAGAAGGCCCAAATTTGGGGCATCAATCTAGAAGAACAACTTCTTTGAAGAAGGCCCAAATAAGGGGCATCATTCCTGAAGAACAAAGCCTGGATGTAAATTAGCATAATTTACACCAGGAACCATAGACAAATCAGGCTCTCAAGCAGGAGTCCCTTGACTTGCAACAACTCTCAAAAACCATGGGCTCATGGAGGCAAAACTTCACACCCCACTAGGGGATGGCTGGTGATGGTTCCTTCAAAGGCAGGACTTGGACACGGTATCCTTGTAGGACAGGTAGTAGTTGGGGTGCGGCTTCTCCACACGCCCCCCATGTGACACTTGCTCCATTAAGCTGAAATGCTTGTCGTCATGGAACTTCCCACAGCTCTTAACTGAATGCTTCAGAACAGTGCGGCCTTACCACCATTCGTGGACCAGATTGCTTAAAAATGAAAGATCGCGCTCCCTCTTTGAAGCATTTTTCTGGAACAGTCCTCCTGATCCAATTCTCTCTTTCCTGATAAGCTCCCCATAAACCCAATCGTCAAGGTGTTTTTCTACTTCATCATAGACGAATTCTGGGGCGTAAGGCATATAGTAGCCCAATTGGTCAAACACTCGGATGTTGATAATCCTCTGTATCCTTGACACCGTACGCTGAATTTTAGGGTCAGCACGGCCAGGGAAAACCCAATAGGAGGTATCAAGGGCAGAGTTCCCTGCAGGTGGCATTGGCTTTGTGAAGAAAGATCTGGACTCCTCCCTAGAGGATGGAGATGACGGAGACAGCGGTCCAAAGTCCATTTCCCCCCCAATCCGGGTCAGGAGAATGGAGAGACTCAATGCTGTTCCCTTCAGAAGAGCAGGAGGCGGAGGTAACAACACCCATGAGCTTGGTAGGTGATTTTACTCCAAAAATATTAGGAGGGGCGCATCTGCGACCCCTTCCACGTGTAGCAGACTTCTTGATGGGAGGTTTTACCTTCAGACCCCCCCATGGAATCTGTGACTTCCTTTACCTCTTCCCTTTTAGACTCAGCAGAGATAGAAGAGGAAGGTGGTTGAACTGGAGATGGTGTAGTAACCAAAGGCTGTATAGTGGATGTGCCAGCGGTAGCTGCTGATTTAGATTGAGTCGCAGCCGCAACATCAGGCACTGGAAATGGTGAGACAGGAAGAATATCAGAAAATGGTGGAGCCAGTATGCCATTTTTAAAAAGGGCCCCATCCAGCAGCTTCACCCACACATTTGGCATGAAGGAGTCAGCCTCTTAAATGCAGCGCCGCATTCTGCCCCACATACCCCGCAATATGGCACCATTATTTTACAGCCAGGACTAATGAAATCCTCTCCAAAAGTGCCCATCCAGACATACCTGTTTGGTGAGGGGGCAGGTATGCTTGGGCGGAATGAGAAGGTCTGTCCTTCCTGGGCCTCTGGGTCAGGCCATCCATCCCAACCTTGGTCCTCCATCCCGGCTTGGACACAGCAGATGGCTGGAGAACTTGGTGGAAAGCGTGTACCTGCAGCTGCAGGACAGATGTACTAAGTTGATAAAGTCCGCACACTGGGGCCAGCCACAGCCGTGGATTGGTAATGTTGCGGGCACTGAAGAACAAGACTGTTGTCTAAGCAATCGGACATCTGCAGTGTGAGGCGGTATGCTAATACTAGTACCGCTGAAGAATGGAGGATTGGTGCTGAAGTCCCTTAGCAGCCGCTAAGGGTGTTGCCCAGGCAAGAAGAAGGAGCAGTGCAAGATGCATCTGTCTCTTAGAAATCTTTCCACAAAATGGCGGCGGTGTCATGACTACAATGTAATAATAATACATGGGCACTTTGAGAAAGAAAAAGATCATTTTGTGGACTGTCGTACCAAATTGATTGCTTTATTGTATGTAACATATAGGTCGAATTTCCTGTATCCCACATAAGGGTTAATTTTTATGGCAAATTGCATGATGGGAAAAGGAGGCGTGGGAAGTTGGGTTTAAATGGGTGACTGCACAAATAATTGTATCCTGATGAAGGGTGGGTGTTTCCCCCCCGAAACGTTGATGTTTGGTGGCTGAATAAAAGGGGATAATCCCCGACTGCACTAATCGGTGTGTGTGTGCGGATCCGTTTCTTTTACACATTGGCGGTGACATGACGTCAGGGACCGCCTTTTCCTTAAGCGCGCCAAACAGTTCTTGCGCAAAGAGAAAATCGTGCCTGCGAAATCTCGCAAGGGCTCTATGGCGATAGCGAAAATTCACAGTTTGGAAAAACAAAAACGCCAGCGAAGTTTTGCCTGGCGAGGAATTTAGTGGCGCAGGTGAAAAAGGGTAACCGGGGAAAACCTCCAAGCCCCGAACCCACGGCCTTACTATGCGCTACACTAAAAATAGGAACTGCGTGCAGGACTGCCTTTTGCCTATCGGGTCTGGCAGCCTGTAGCACAGTCTGATTTAAAGGGGAGTAAAGTGAGCCCCACGTTGGGTGCCAAATGAGCATGGGTTACATGCGACCTACACTACAGGGCAGGGCCTTCGCCAAGTGGAAGAGGTAGTAGAACACAACACAGGCAGTTTAAGTGCTATAAAAGATAAATGGATGCCAGGAGGTTCTTTATGCAAACAAGAGAGGTGGTTTATTATGCCAGAGGCAAATGACATCAGGTTTACTCACGCAGGAGGTGTTGGATACAGCAGATGGAATCACAGTGGACAGAGTAATGATCACAGTCAGGCAGATGTAACTCCTTAAGGTATCAGCAGACAGGTGTACATCAATTCTCATTTAACCGACTTTGCCAGTGAGGGGATCGGGATAGATTAGGTAGGGTATAGGCAGTCCTTTGCAATCCTCGTTGGAGCGACAACTGCTCTTACTGCTAAACCTCTCTGTCTCACTCTCCTAGAGAGTCTATTACAAAGTACTGACTACGCTAGCTGTTCCTCGTTCACGGGGTTGCCTGTTCCCTGACAAGCACCAAAGGTGTCAGGTCCCTTTGGAGTAAATAGCTTACTGGGGCCTTGGTGATCCCAGGCTTAATGGGAAACACCTAGCAGCATAGCACCAAGAGCCAAAGAGGCCACTCCCTGCACAACACTATATAGCAGTGTGGCAGGGGAGTGTCATTACACTCTTTGTCCAATAGATGAGGTGTTTACACTTAAACTGTTGCAAGGGCTTTGCCCAATAACAAAGGATAAGAGAACTACATAAGAAAGGTAGGGGATTAACTCTATAGGGACTATCAGAACCTAAAGGTCCCTACATTGCTATAGGTATGCAACCTGTTATCTAGAATGTGTGGGACCTGGGATTTTCTGGATAAGGGATCTTTTCGTAATTTGGATCTCCATACCTTATGTCTGCTAAAAATGATTTTAACATTTAAAAAAAAAAACAATAAGATTGTTTTGCCTCCAATAAGGATTAGTTATATGTTAAGATGGGCAGATTGTGTCGCTGTGTCGTAAACAATCGTTACGTACACAAACTGCTGCCGATTATGATTTACCATCCATGCACTTTGTGAAAAAACTTGTATAAAAGATTTATACATCTACAATGCGATATCCACGTATCACAGTGAGATATCAGTGTAACGACGAGTAGACGATTTTATCGGATCGGTTCACACAACAAAATCTGCCTGTGTATGGCCAGCTTTAGTTGGAATCAAGTACAAGGTACTCTTTTATTATTACAGAGAAAAAGGGAATCATTTTTGAAAATCTGAATTATTTGATTAAAATGAAGTCTACGAGAGACTGCCTTTCCATAATTCAGAGCTTTTTGGATAATAGGTTTGCCGATAACAGATGCCATACCTCCACTAAATAATGATATATTTTCTCCAGCATACAGCTTCTTTGTTGTGTAGGTTGCTTACTTATGAGTACTTGAATTTAAACACATGTATTAGTGCCTGGGAGATGTGAGCACAACAGCACAACAGCTCAGCTCCTGATCAGCATGTTGTGCTCATTACTATCAGTGTTACATGTCCTTTCACTTTCTAAGATGCACAATGCCCTTTGTGTTGCCTTTGACAGCTGTCTGATGAAATCCCGTCTACTGACTCACAATAATAGCAAGACCATTACGGAGTATGTGAGGAGAATCCAAGGCTATTCAGAGATAGGCTTCTTAGCAGTGCACATTTGCTCAGGCCGCACTTTGAAAAGAGTCATTCAGACCTAAACAATTTGAAAGGCAGTTTCCTTTGGAAATATCGAGTGTGAGCAAAGCTAGACTTTTCACAGGTTCCAGATCGGAATCTCTTATTAACTGTAGGCCAAGTCATGAGCACCAGAATTCCACCTCTGTCATGCTGAAGTTGGACATTACTCTACTACAGATTAAATGTATAGATATATGTAAATCAACTTTCCATAAAGCCTTCCAGCTGCACAACATTTTCATTGGCAGCCCAAGTTGGACCATTTGAGAAGGGCATGGTGATGTGAAATATAGACTGGACGTGGCATAAGACTGGTGATATCTGGATACAGTAGTGTATCAAGAGAAGGGGCAGATGTATAACAATTTATTATATTACTCAATATTTTTTGTTTGTGGGCCCAAATACCTCAAGTTATGACCCTGTCTAATAAGGCATTTGGGGAGGAATTGTACTGTTGTTCTCCTTCTACTATTAATGTATTGTAAATATATATACTAGTACAGGTATGGGCTCCATTATCCAGAAAGCGCAGAATTAAAGGAATTGTTCAGTGCAAAAATAAAAACTGGGTAAATAGATAAGCTGTGCCACATAAAAAATTACGCCCATGCGACAATTTTTTTTTAGATTTAGACTTTAATGGGCGTCGGCGACATTTCACCGGCGGCGAATTCTTGGCGAAACGAAACGGGTCAAACTCGCCCATCCCTAAAGGCCATCTTTCATAGACTCCATTTTAAACAAATAATTCAGATTTTTTTCAAAAAACTATGTCCTTTATCTCTTTAATACCAAAATAGTACCACATACTAAATTGTAACTAAGACACAGTTAATCCTTATTGGAGGCAAAACAACCTTATTGGAATTATTACCACTATATAAATACATATATACAACACCCTACTGACTCTCTGCAGTAAATCCAGCCTTCTACCAAGTAACTGCAATGGAGCTTGTTTATTATACACAGCAGAGCCGAGAGGTATTCTCATACATACTGTATAAATCTGTTTAGCATCACGTTACCAGGAAATATCATTATTATCAGCACTTCAGTTAAGAGAAATGAACCGAGCATTGACCCTTTAAAAATAAAACCAGCAATAAGAAATGACGCCACCATTACAAATATTAATGTACATCCCGAACACCAAGGAATAATAAGGTAAGGCAATGTGAGGCACAGAAACATTTGCATGATATCACCAAACACAGCAAAACACTTCTCTGACTCAAGGGAATCTATACTGTCAGATGTCAGAAGCAGCTACATTTAACCTCTTCCTATCAGGGCACCTGCATTTACAGATGTGGGGAGGGGGGGGCTACTTTTGATGAAATTAACTTCTTCAGGGTCTCCCATTACCTGAATTCTTACAATGAAACTGCCAGACAAGTTGTATTGGTACCCAGGATGCACCATAGCCACCTTGGTTGTCTATTTCTATTTCCAGAGCCTAGGGTGGAAGGATCCTAGGGGTGGCTAGCCACAGAGGCCATTTCTACAATGAAGACAGGGCAGAAGATTCAAACAGACACAATACTGTGTCCCCAGTACTGGTGGTCTGCTTAGTTCAAAAGCAATGGAAGTTGTAACTTTAAGCATTCATACACATGGGCCCATCACGGTCCTGGTGGCAGATGAAGGTTCTACCTCGAGCACTTTAACTGGGTGTGGGCACTCCAATTAATATTGACAATTTTTTCAAGCAGTGCTCCATGACATCTCATGGGAACCTGCTAACTCATGAATGCCGGCATTGCATTTTTCACTTTGATATCCAGCCCGACACTTGGGAGTGCAGACACTTAGCTAGTAGGAGAAACAAGCTCCCAGGAGAAGTCATGGAGTGCTGCTCTTTACTAAATATTGTGAGGCAGCGACAGAAATGGGGGGGGAGGGGTACAGATTTAAAGCTTTAACGGAGGTGCTAGAACTCCTGGGTCCATCGTTGCTGCTATGGAAATATAAATTTGAAGCAAAGGTATTTAAATGTATAGCAGTAGCAGTCAACTGTTTTTAACATCAGAATAGGAAGTACCCAAAGTACTCAGGAGCTGATCTGATTAAGTTGTTTGTGAGGAAAGTCAGTGACCTGGACTACACCAACAAGGTGGTAAAATATTTATAAGCATTCTACTCTGCTGCAAACAGTAACAGAAAGACAATTGTTTTCCAGAGCCCTTCACAACACATTTAAAGAAATCATTTTAGCGAACACCTGTAGAATAGAGTTCATAGCATGCCTTATTTGCTGTTGTAGCACAGAGCAAACCCGGTAATATAGCAGCGCACAGCTCCAACACAGTAGGAGTTAATGATTCTCGGCTATGATTACCCCAAATTGCTCCTGATTTTCTCAGAGTGCTACTGATGATTGCAGTCTCCCTCAATGATTGCAGCATAATGGCAGTTTAGATCACATTAGGGATATTAGCACATGTCAATTTGAATGCATCAGTCTTTGCTTGATCTTAAAAAAATAATCCAGACATAAGGTATGCAATGCTTCTTTTATAAGGATAGCAGTCATGCTGTTGCCTTTATTTTATTGCAGCGACGACAGACTGTATAAATGGCCAATGTATAGGACTATCTGATTTTAAGATCTGCCCAGCAGTCTGATATATTTATAACAGTTGGGTCTTGCTAATTACAGTGGGTCAAATAGAAAAAAATGTAGCAGCCAAATTATATTAAGATAAAGATATTAAAGATGTCTGAAACCTCACAGGCAGTACACAAGGACCATAAAAACGGCAGCAACTATTCAATACACTTGGTGCTTACGGTCCTCACACTATGGCTACATTGTGCCTGTTGAGAATTGTGAAGGTCAGTTAGGGTGAGGTTTAGAGAGAATGTCTGTGTGCGCTCTTAGCAAAGCTTGAAGGTTAATTAGGGTGAGATTTGGGGTGGAAAGTAATTTGCTGTCCTAGATATGCTTGGTAGTCAATGTTTTCATATGTCTATATGAGCTAAAGGGAACACAAACCCACTGCTTTATACTACATATTGGATTTTACCTCTGACTAAGGGACTCACTGAATAGAAGTGTAGCGGGTTCCAGTTTCTTCTTCATATACAGTATATATATATATATATATATATATATATATATATATATAATACACAAGCAATGTCACTATTTACCTATATGTTCTACCTATGAGCTTATTAGCTAACATTGGTCCTCATGAAAATACACAATGCTTTGTTATCAGGTGAGAATCACTAAACAAACGCTGGCACCTTCAGGAGATTATCATAGTGGATAACAGCTTCTAAAATATGCAGCAAGAAAAATACTTCTATGTGTATAAGGGAGTGATTTATACATGTTTACTGAAAAATCCCTAATAATCCAGATACTACACTGTATCCTATCCTATCTGTAGAAAACAAGCATCAATCTTTCCTCCCTAGCAAAATCAGAAAGATGTAGACCCCAGCTGCATTAAAAACGTTTCTCCTTTAGTGTTGACTATTAGAAAAGTTACATAAGAACATGTAGATGCTGCCTGATGTGTTTCAGACTCAACTAGTGCTTAATCATAGGACAATTTCCTCCCTAGCATACCTGCAAGTGCTAACTGACCAATAAAAAAAGAATTACCAATCTTACATGCAGAATGGTAATTTGCAACCACCGACAGCAACAAATTAAGGTGACAGAGGAATTCCATATATTATCTTAATTTTATGTTAAGATTGTGAATCAGATGGTCACATCTGCTTTTTGCTTTTGTATCTGGAACTATGTTACCAAATTATTCAGCAACACTTTTGCTGTATCACAGCATGTTCATTTTTGCATTTCTTTGGGTGCCATATTGTCCTAAGAATACCCATTGAACGAATGCTGCTTCAGACGGTCTATCCCTATGTACTTCCATCAGAGGGACCCTAAAAACTCTCCTCCTGATGAGGTAAATAAGGCAGCCATTTCTCTATGTACTATAAAACGTACATCTAAAGTGATGCTCAGCAGTATCATTCATGCATCTATGATATGTGATTGATAGCATACGTTATGTGTTTTTTATAGCATTATAACACAAGAATCATGTATATCCTGTAAATTACATCCTTATAAATGGTGCTTAGTGATGTCATTGGTTATAATTGAAGCTCAGTGATGTCATTTCTGTCTCATGACTCACTGAAACTGTGTATTGTAATAAATACAATACCCCCTCTGAGTTCCATGACCTGTATAAATATCCATGGCCTTCAGCCTCATGTTTTTATGTGGTCATGGAACTCCTCTGTAACTTATAATATACTTATATTTTACAAGAAAGAGAACTTTATTCACTATATATGTCTGTCTTACTTGGAAACTGTTAAAAATGAAAGTCTGTAGCAGAAGTATAGTGTTCCATCAAACCTAATGTATGCTAATCTCTATGGCTGCTCAGGGCAGTTTGCATATTATAAATCGTATTGTGAACTTAATCACTAGTCTGCGGCTACCTTGGATATATTCATTATGCAGTCTCCTTGAACAGAAAGAGCCACTCAGAGGCTTAGCAACACTAGGCTGCCAATTTCTGTAGCTGGCAAAAGGCGAGTACTGAAAAAAGGCCTGACAGAGTGATAGATTACACAGTGATAGGAGTACAGCCTCTGCTATTATGTTTGGTCTCAGGGTCAGCATGATGCTGCAGTAGATGTCATAGATGCCATATTGAGGTACCCCTGGTTCAATTTTCATCGTCCTGTTAATTTTAAACCACAATAATACGCTTCAGCCAACCTCTCATGTTGTCTGCATCTTGAGGGCTCAATGGAAGGTCGGAGGTATCTGTAGGGGGTACCTGTGAGTGTTACGTGCATCCTGTTTGCATATTTATAATGTGTTTTCTACCCACAATTCCCTGGGCAGAAATAAACAACAACAAATATTAATGGTAAGAGAAAGAGTAAGGAATCTTTGGCATAACATTTTTCTCATCAATGGGGTGGAAAATTCTGTGCAGGGTGCGGAAGGGTGCTTGAGGCAAAAGTATTCTTATTGCTCTGTTATTTTTGCGGCTAGATTCTGTTAAATATTAGGAAAAGAGAGAAGAATCATTTTTTTCATAGAGAATAGAGTCACTTTTCAAAAGCAACATAGAGATTGCTTGTTTTCTTCCCCTGACAATATTTTCCAGGACCTGATGTCACTTGCTCATAAAAGCTTGCCTGTGCTGGGCTTCCTTAGAAGAGCCATTTCATAGATGCTGATCATTTAGAAGGAGATGAAGAATAAATGGATTGTGAGAAGTCTTTTATGGGCTGCTGAATGTAAAGATGCTGAGTACCCTGCTTGAAGCAAGCCATGCTTCACTGGTCCGTGCTTCAGGCAGATTGTTATTTTTTAAGCTCCACACTTTCTGCTGCTTGCTTAGTCTTACACCTGCCCCTTAAACACGGGGAGGTAAGTTAAACTAGCTGGGATTGTACATTGCTGATGGTATTCTGGGAATTCCAAGTGATATCGGATGTTGTTCAGAAGAAAAGTGTTTCTGAGCATACATAGAAGCATAAATAACACACTTTCACCCAGTGCTATGGGTTAGCATGTTAGATGAAGTTAGGCATCCTTTGTTCCCTATTTTACTCCACTGCATGTTAGATTACTCAATCTATCTATACATAATGTGTCCAACTATCCAATATGAAGCCTGTGTTTGGTTAAAATATAACTGGGGATGCTATATATATATATATATATATATATATATATATAGTATGTGTGTGCATGTGCATTTTATTGAACACTGCTATAGCGGTCCCCAATGAAGACAATGCTATGGGCCCACCTTCTACCTCAGTTCATTAAAATAAAACAATAGCCATCCCACAATTTACCCCAAAGGACCCTCTGCATCAAGCATCTGGGCCCTAACCTCAATGCACTTATCAAACTGTGGCTAGTTTGCATCTGAATGGGTGCTTGCTTGTATGCATGTTAATCCGTGCTTGTGTATTTGAATGCTTATTTTGGTAGCTGTGTGATATTGTTTTGATATACTGTAGCTATGGAAGTATGCATGGCCAGGACTGTACGTGTCCTTTAATCAAAACGTTTGTCTGCAGAAGTGTCTATTTCCTACTAGGTATTAGAATTCAGAGTATCTGTATCTATATATATTGTTAACCCTCATGACATTACAAATTGCAACACGCCTACAACCCCAACTCAATACACGCCCCTATAAGCATTTCTGCCTAACATTCCCTTTGCTGCATTTCCCCACAAGCAAATTCACTTTACATTAAGTAACCTACATTATTTATCAGTTGGTTAACAAATAGACTGGACTGTCATCTTAGCCTTTGTAAATAAAGGCCCCTATACTGGAACAAAATGTTGATTATGTGAAATCCTGCTGAGATGTCCCTGACTTGGTGCCAAACACTGATTTTATACCAGGTAACAGACACACTAAAAATAAAATAAAGCAATAAATATAATAAGAAGAACCTGTAGTTATTAAACAGTTGTAGAAATCTTTTCTTGTTTGAATATAGAATAGTGAATAGCAGATGAAGTGGCTAAAATATAACATTATAATGGTGTGTTCTTTATGATTCATTCCTGCCCAGGCGCCACTGACTTAATATTCTGCATCTATGCAACCTTGTTTCCTTAATTCACAGTGCTGAGTTGTACAAATTGGAAAATGAAGCTGACATGCACACACACATGCACTCCTATGGAAAAAGACTTGTGTATATATTTTTGGTGACAATGAAGCCAGTAGATGCAAACTCAACACACCCAGTGAAAAAACACTGCTGAGAATTTGTTTGGTTTAAAGGTGCACTACCATAATCCCATAAATCAACGTAACGGGGTGCAACTGTTGGAAAATTAAATATGAAAAAGAGCATTGTTCTGTACAGGTCCAAATAAAAGAAAAATCTATTGGTGAAAAATTAGCGATCCAATGTTTCGTTCACTAGTTTGTGCCCTTCCTCTATCTATCTATCTATCTATCTATCTGTCTGTCTGTCTGTCTGTCTGTCTGTCTGTCTGTCTGTCTGTCTGTCTGACTACCTGTTTGACTATCTATATATGTACAGTAAAGGCTAAATATATGATTTTAATTTCCAGATGGCACCAATTGAAATACAGGTATGAGATCCGTTATCTGGAAACCCATTATCCAGAAAGCTCCAAATTACAGGAAGCTGTCTCCCATAGACTCCAGTTTAACCAAATATTTAAATTTAAATAATTACATTTTTTAGAATGATTTCCTTTCTCTCATTAATAATACAACAGTACCTTGTACTTGATCCACACCAATATATAATTTATCCTTATTGGAGGCAAAAAAATCCTATCAGGCATAATTTATGTTAATTATTATTTTTTTGTAGCTTAAAAGTATGGAGATCCAAATTACAGGAAAGACTTGTTATCTGGAAAACCCCAGGCTCTGAGCATTCTGAATAACAGGTCCCATACCTATACTTATATCCATCTGAATTTAAATGCACAAACTCATCACAGAGGCATAGTATAACTCACCAGTATTTGACAGTATTCCTTTAATTAAAAATTTCCCGTTTACTTTCAACAAACTCCTAAGAAACTAAAAATCTGTGTAAAGGTAACTTAAAAAACAGAAGCACAAAGAAGTCCACATGTCTGCATTAATAGCAGCTGAAGGTATAGAACATCTGGCTAAGTTCATCACAGACAGACAGGATCTTGCTTTTTCCTCTTTTCATTCGGGGCTGTCAAGCTATTTTGACTTCTGTTAAAAAGCCCATCAAGTTTAGACAGCACAGAATTTCTGCCGACTTGCACCCAGACAAGAGCTGCGAGGAAACTGGGACATATACTCAGCAGCACAAAGAATTCTCACATTTGGAATCTAAAATTCTTGAAATTACTCGTCCTGTGGCCTTAGAAAACAGGCCTTGTTTCAGACATGGGCCTCCCTACCGGAGCACACCGAACCTGTGTATATTTTCATTTCACTAAGAGTAGGAATAGCAATGAAAAGAAAACATACGCAAATTCTTCACATCCTTGATTGGAATATTTCAAGGCAGCTTTTGTTGCCTTGGGAAGAATGTGTATCTGGCACAGTAGTAAAACATTATACCTGTACTATATAAAGCTAAAATGATAAAAACTAAATTACATCTCTATCAAAATGTCACATCTCTAAACAATTCAGATTGTTCCCAGGGTGTACTGTACCTTTATATCTCTCCAGTTATTTTTTATATTCTGGATACATGTCTAAACTACAACTGTGCCACTTATCTAACAAGCATTTCAGTCTACAAAACCCTGCTGCCTTGCCCAGAGGAGCCAATGTAAGTTTCTATGTTCTGTTAGAAATCTTTTGGTAACTTAACTCAGGGACAGGGAACCTTCACAAAATGTATTGTTTTTAAACATTACAGCACAAAATAATTTATTTTATTATTTTAATATATTTGATTATTTGAAATATTATTATTATTATTATTAATAACATGCATTTAAAAAACACCAACACATTCTGCAGCTTTGTCCAATAAATGGGTGTATACATTAGGGGGCACATTTACTAAGCTCGAGTGAAGGATTCGAAGTAAAAAAACTTTCTTGAATTTCAAAGTTTTTTTGGGTACTTCGACCATCGGATAGGCTACTTCGACCTACTTCAAATGATTTGAACTAAAAACCGTTCGTCTATTCGACCATTAGATAGTCGAAGTACTGTCTCTTTAAAAAAAGTTTGACTACCTACTTCGGCACTTTAAACCTACCGTGCACCAATGTTAGCCTATGGGGACCTTCCCCATAAGCTTTCTAAGCTTTTTTTGATCGAAGGAAAATCGTTCGATCGATGGATTAAAATCCTTCGAATCTTTCGATTTTTCCTTCGATTGTTCGATCAAAGTATTTGCTCGATATTCGATCCTTAATAAATGCGCCCCTTTAAATGTACAAGAATACATACAAAAGAACCCAATAATCAATACAAGAGATAAAAAGAGCCTACCCAAATTTTCTATTTTTCTTTACTGTTTCAAACACTTTGTTTAAAAATGAATTGCTTTTTCTTCCTTCTTGTGTTTCTCTGTAAGCCTGGTCAACATCTCAGCTGCCTCTTCAGGCCCTACTGAGAATGCTCTCCAATCTTTGCTAAAAGCCTGTTACAGAACAACTGTTCCAGTTAAGGGCCAGCAAGTAAAGTATCAAACTGTAAACACTGATAGCTGCTATAGGAAAAAATAAAAATGCATTATTAAAAATTACATTTAATATTGATGTTTGGACATCCGACATAACCCCTATGCTTGCCTATGAAATACTAATTATAGCAAAGCTTTTCATCCTTTACTTAGTAGTACGGAAAATACAACAACAACAAAATAAATACAGAACCAAGTCTCTGGCACTTTATCAAAGGTTTGTTGATTCTAAACAGCACCAAAATAATTCAACCTAAATGAATTATTGGGATACTGGCTAGACACTGTGATTCTTTGCTCTTGTTCTATGAAAATACAGGAAAAAACTGCTCATATTCTTGTTGCATGGACAGAAACCCCTGTGTAACCAAAGCGCAGGCCCTGTGATCTCACCTGCATTCCCTCAGGGTGATCACTTGTCTGGCTCCCTCCCACATCTATCACATCATACACATTTGTTGCCTTGTGACAAGGGCACCACTACCTACTGCCACTCCATATAGGGCAGGGGAACTGGAGAGTTGTAGTTGCGGAAAGGCTTTGCACTCTCTATCAACTGTTTTAGGTGCTTATGCTTTTTGTTTTGTAACAGTCAGGTATATGCTATTTAAATTCAATGTGAAAATTAAAGGTTTGGATTTTAGTTTTACCTCATTTTCTCTTATAGCAGCTGGTACTGCTGAGCAAAAGAAGTCATATAGGATAATCCAATAACAGATTGCTCTCTATAAAGGGCTTAAAAACTCTGTAAAACATCTTCAATTTGCTGCTGATGAATTACAGCTTTAAGTGGATGCTGGGATTTGTAGTCTATCAGAATTACAAGGGTTGAGGATCACTTGTGCAAAAATCAGTTTGATCATTAAGTACCAGCAGCCTGTTCTTTGCTTTTAGCTTTGAACATCTGACCAAGCTCCACCCCCCTGTTCAAGCTATGGTAAAATAAAATTGTATATTTATTTATTAAGATGTCTGAGTTGCATCAGAAAGGGTCACTCATTCCAATTTGGTAAATTAAACAAAATGGAAATAAATACAATGGCAACTAAGAAATTCATCCTTTTGGCTTTAAATCCAAAACATAACAGAAAATGAGCAGAAACCCTAGCACATTGTGGTGTATGTGTGTATATATTGGGCACAGACGTACCAAGAGCAAATAGAATTTTTCTTCCCGCTGGATACACCCTTTTCATCCTTAAGTAATGCCGAGTAATGGAAAAGCCACAGGAGCATATTACAGTCAGCAGAAAGAAGGGATTGTTCCTATCTCTGGAACAGGGATCTACAGATGATTCCTCTCAAACAGGTCACTATAAGAAAATCTATTTTAACTGTCTCAGCCTACTGAGCAAATAATCCATTCCATGGTAGAAGATAGCTACTCAGAACAGTGTTAAGCAAAAAAAAATTGTAGTGATTGTAGTGATTTTTGTAGGCTGAACTCCTAAAATACAATATTGTTTTAGTTTTAAATACTAGTTTTATATAAATGACATTGTACATGTGCTGTCATCAGTTATGAGGCTATTAGAAATCACCAAGGATTTCCATACCAAGGTAAAAGGACACCGTTTTTATTTTTACATTTTGATTTTAACAAACAGTTCATGTGCCTAACACCGGGATGGGATCCATTATCCAGAAAGCTACAAATTACAGAAAGGCCATTTCCCATAGACTCCACCTTATCCAGATAATCCTTTTTCTCTGTAATAACAAAAAAGCTCCTTGTATTTGAACCAAACTAAGATATACTTATTGGAATAATCCTTATTGGAATAATCCTTATTGGAAGCAAAACCATCCTATTGGGTTTATTTAGGGGGTTATTTATCACAGTCCAAATTTATCTCAGTATTTTCTGCTGCAAACTCCGATCAAATCTGCTCAGGTTTTTTACACTTATTTATTATGAAATTTTCCCGAAAACTTGCTTTGCGGAAAAATATCAGATTTTGACGATTTTTTTTAGAATTTTCACCCATAAACTTTGAAGTATTGCACGAAACCCAGCGCACATCAAAAAATCATTGGGACTTCTCCCATTGACTTATATACAACCTCGACAGGTCTGAGATGCCGGATTTTCGGATTCTCCATCCTCGGGGTTTAATAAATTCCGAATTTAAAAAATCACAAATTTTTTCGTGATTTTTACATTCGGAGTTTAGTAATTAACCCCCTTACCCCTATATGCAATAAAAGGCGCTAAGTTTACCCATGAGTGGTATCCCATAGCAACCAATAAGATGTTTGCTTTTAAAAAGGTGACCATTAAATGCTACCTGCTGATTGGTTGCTATGAGTTACTGCCCCATGGCAGACTTAGTGCCTTTAATTACATAACCCCTTTAATGTTTACACAATTTTCTAGTAGATTTAGGGGGTTATTTACTAAACTCTGAATGCAAGCAAATTCTAGGGAAAATGTAATAAATAAGTGTAAAAAAAACCTGAGCGGATTTGATCGGAGTTTGTAGCAGAAAATATTGAGATAAATTTGGACTTTGATAAATAAAGATATGAAGATTCAAATTATGGAAAAATTAATTACCCGGAAAACCCCAGGTCTCTGGCTGAATAAGAACTGACAACTGACACAATGTTGCAATAGTATGTGCAGTTACGGAATGGAGAAGAGGGAATTATAAGCAACAGAAAGCCACTTTTAAATGCAAATATATTTACAAATAAATTCACTGAATTCGACAAAAGCACAATTCATCAAATATGGAAGCAAACAAAATATTGTTCCCAGAAACTATTAAAATAAAATAGATCTTACAATATAATCTGTAGAATTCAATAACGTCACCCTGACTGCAGAATGTATTCCCTGAATCATATTACTTTTTATGTGTAGGAGAATGAGATAAAGTTGGATATAAAAGATATAATGTTTATGATTTATCTAGAGGAATGACACATAAAATATTCTATTTTTATCATTAGTATAATAAGGCACACAAGAATTCCATGAACTATTGGGTGCCAAAAGAGAATTAGGAGGCTATCAGCCTTGCACAGTTCATATTTAATGACCTCTCCCTACATCAAGTACCTGGATTTGTGATCAGCTCTGCTTCCTTGAAAAGATTATGGTAAATCAAGACTTTCCTTTTTTGTATATGCTTTACAATGAAATAAATGTCTCCCACAGTTTGGCATCTTTTGATATGAAGATTCATAAGGACAGTGTGTTTGAGCCCTGAATAATAGCCATTATCTGTGAGCATGGGGTCAATGTGAAGCCAAGCAGAGGTGGATTATGTCGAAAACTAAGTCAGTCCTTCTGTAGGATTATAGTGCTTCATATTTTAACACAAGGCCTTACAAGTGCATGAGAAATTGTGTTCTTAAGACTCTTTGCAGCCTCAATGTTTAATAACACTTTCTAATGGGATACTCTCCTTGGGTGTTTGGCTTTAAAGTCTGCTGTAACAAAGGTAGAATCTTAAAGCTGCCAATTCATATTCTGTCCTCGTAGCTTGAAACCATGGGCTTCTTGGATACTGGACTATGTTTTATCTCGCAGTGCTCATCATCAAAGTGCAATATGAAGCAGAAGTATAAAAGGATGCATTCTAAATCTATAAAACATACTTGCTCAAACAGTAACATGATAGCACCAGTTTGCTGATGTTTTAATAAACTTGTCAAAGGTCTGCCCTAACCACTTCCACTCTATAAACAAGAATAACATATTTTGATTGTATCCTCCAAACTTAAAAGGCATCCCAACGATAGCACTGAAAAGCAGTTACCATATAATAAAATGCCTATTCTTGTCACTCAATAAAGATATGTTAAATATGTCACATAAGCTGATGTTACAGGGCTGATTATTAAACTCTGATGCTAAATGTTTTGGACATTGAGTAGTCATGTACCAATAATTATATAATGCACAACATTTCTGCACTACTTCTTTAGTTGCAGTTGCAGAGGCTGCAGAGTGTGCTGTGCCTTTAAAGTGCGTACAATTGAATAACTTCAGTTACTTTACATTTCATGAACATAAAACCCACTAAAAACACAAGGTTTATCAGTATGTATTATGTTGGCATTCACAGTATCATAACAAAAAAGCTATAGAAAAGTATATAATCATTATGGAGAGAGGGAAAATGAAATATAATGAATTATCCACAGATAATCATAAAAAATGGGAGCAGCAAAAGTCATTAAAGACTTTTAAAGAAGAACAAGTCATTAAAAATGGTAGATCAGCATATGTTTTCTCTTTTATTACCTTAAGGCAGAAGCTTGAAATAAAACGCCACTTCCCTGATAATTAACTGTGTATCAGAAAGCCATTTGTTTAGCCATTAACCAACAAAACTATGTACTTGTATTGAAATAGAAAACAAACTAAGACTTTGCGCCTTAGGAATTGTAAAGTGCTGGCACATTTGAAAACGGCTCTCAGCTCTGTATTTTTATGAAATATTAATTACACTGTGAGATACTTTGATCCTACTGCTATATGCTGCCAGACACTGATTCAGAAGAGGTAAAAGAAGTCAGGGAAACTCAGCACTGTCACATCACAGCACTCAAGTCACAGGATCTGAGCACCTGGGAGCAGCAGGATAGATTTCCCTTAGAGAGTGAGCATTCCATAAGGCAAGCTTAGTTTCTGATGCTATTTAGAATTCTTGTTGAGTTCTAAATGGTTCTCAAGGCCAGTCTAGGGGGGATATGTATGAAAACAAACACAAATGTAAATACAACAGCCAGAAAAGTTGCATCCTGGGAATTTTTTTCAATTTGTCTGGCATAGTGGTTTCCCTCTAGAGGTGATCCACTTGTTCATAACAGGTACGAAATGGAAGGACTCCTTTTATTCCAAGTACAGCTGCTCTTTAGAAAACAGGAGAAATTCAACAACCTGACTTCATTTTAGGCATAATTCTGCAAACAGTACATCTCATGCCAATGTTTGCCTCTGAAATTACACTGAATAGCGTCGGTACTCTCATACTGAATATGGCTCTGCACTGTTGTGAACACCACTTTGAGTGTACCCATCTGTAGCTATATGCTAAGGCAGGGATCCCCAACCTTTTGAACCCGTGAGCAACATTCAGAAGTAAAAGGAGTTGGGGAGCAACATTAACATTAAAATTGTTATTGGGGTGCCAAATAAGTGCTGTGATTGGCCATTTTGCAGTCCCTATGTGGATTGTCAACCTACATTGAGGCTCTTTTTGGCATTACACCTGGATTTTATGCAACCAGAACTTGCCTCCAAGTCAGGAATTTAAAAATAAGCACCTGCTCTGAGGCCACCGAGAGCAACATCCAAGGGGTTGGAGAGCAACATGTTGCTCACGAGCTACTGGTTGGGGATCACTGTGCTAAGGTGTATGTACTTGGCTAAGTATGTGCACACATGAAATGTCAATGCAACGCTGACTAGCGCAATGCACTAATGATCCGTTCTAAATAATACTGAAAAGTACAAAGGGCAAAATCTTTAGGACAAAAACTGGAAGGAGATAACAACTAAAAGTGAAAGTATGACTCCCTATGTATTTATATGGCGCTGATTGCACAAAAGATGTGGGCCCCTCCATGTGACCAGCTCCGATGCTAAAGTTTTAAGACCAGTGCAGGAGAGGGGGCGGCATTGTTGATTAAAGGAAACCTAATTTTATTAAAGGAAAGCAGATACTTGGAAAAATGAGAAAAACTTCTTTAAGCATAAGGAAGGTAAAGTAAATTTAAAAAAATAGAAACATGGAGAGCAGGGTGGAGCATGGAACTGTAGTAGTAAAGAACCCTAGAAGTGCCCTGCTTCTTAGCCTTGTAGCTACCATTTTATCTCTGGATGCTAAATGGGGTGGCAGTTGGAGTTTGTATGTATATTTTTATTTATATAGCGCTACTTATGTACACAGCACTGAACAGCAGAACAATAAATCAATAGAACAAACAGGAGTTGATACAATAATAAATACAAATAAATACAAAGTACAGTTGCATAAACCATCTGCTCCATAGAGCTTACAATCTAAATGGTAGGGTAGCTTACAGACACAAATAGGAGGACATTAAGTGCTGAAGGTTACAGTGGTTGACACTGCCACACACAGCGGTATAACTAGATATTACTGCGCCTCACAGAAAATTATTTTTCAGGCCCCCAAAATGTCTAGAGATTGACCTGTTTTACCAATATTTATTGAAATTGTATATGAATAAGAGCCTTATGGGCCCCTATAGCTCCTGGGCCCCCTGGGCAACTGCAGGGTCAGCTACCTCTGTAGTTACACCCCTGGCCACACAAGTGCCAGTTCACAGTTCACATGTTATAAGAGAGCTCTAAGAGGTAGTCACTTTAGTTGATGCTTGTGCTATCCTGGACACCTCACTATTAAATAAGTGTGCTGTGATTTCTGGGATTGTGTGCACATACACTAATATCCAGGCCCAGACTGGCAATCTTTGGATTCTGGCAAATGCCAGGGCGGCTGTTGTAAGATGTCATAGACAAACACTATTAATTGGGCTGGTGGTGGGCTATTTGGAGTGCCAGGGCCTATTTTGACTCCCAGTCCAGACCTGCAAATGGCCCATTCCTTGTGAGGGTTGATCATTGAATGTAATAGGCAGCCCTGCTAACTACCATGAATGTACTTTAAAGTGTGTCAACCCTACCGATCTACTTACTGACATGGCAGAGAGCAGTGCTTCTGTCCTATTTCTATATGTCTGCATTATGCACAGTGCCCAAGGTCACAATGGGGCTAGTGCTGACATTCAGACTGCTGTTCCAAAAGGAAAACTGTCATTTAAGCACTAGGATATACTTGTATCTGTAACAATGAAACAGCAGAGCCCAATAAAAAGAAGAAGAAAGTGCAATAGTGACAGCTTTTCAAGAAACTATCACTACAGTGTACTGAAAGAGGCAGATGGTAATTGGGTCCCAGAAGTCTAGTAAAAGTAAAGTATGTTTGAATTCACTGTGAATTATACAATATAATCTGAATTGCAAGTAATTATGCACCTCCTCCACCCTGCTAGCTCTGCCTGCCTGGCGTTCCCATTTATAAAATGGCAACCATGGCACAATATCAATCTGTTCAATGCAGAATTCACACCTGACCAGTTTCATTACTGTGCATTTCCAATTTATTAAATTTGTCACACCAGATTGCTTGTAATAAGAAGAATCAGGCCATCCTTACTAAATGTGACAACGCCACTGCAAATTTCATTAAGCAAACATAATTATGTTTTGTGATAACACAACTAATTATTCATTCTGTTGACCTCCTTAGCAGTGTGCCCTGTAGCTATTACAGCCAATGCTGCTTTGAGCTCATCCCCAGTAGCCTGAGGCAGGGGAGATATTGATTATGTCCACTCTGCAACGTAAACATTACTTGCTGACTAACAGGCTATGTGCAGGCACTGCAGATGCTCATAGCTGGATTCTGGAATTTGTAATCAAGTTCATTATCTCAATGATATATAGACAATACAAGGAAATTCTGAGATACTTAGGATTTGGCAGATAATAATACACGCATATATATATGATCACATATACAGACACCCTCCCTCATGGGATTTTTTAAATGTGTCAATGTTTTCTGATGGAAAACACCTTTAAAAAGAGTCCAAAGAGTGTGTCCATATTTTGGATCATTGCCAATGGAACAGGTAGTTAACTATCTTATTCCACTGTTCCTGTGGAAAACTATCTAGATGAATTATGCAGCACACTGGAAGTTTCCAAAGAGGTCACAATTTAATGGCTGCCATTGCTAGTATGCTCAACCTATGTTCCCCTATAGCGAGACACATGAAGGACACATAGCCCTGGGTCACATGTTGTAAGGCTTGGCCCTAATAAAATTAGGGATGCACCAAAATCACTTTTTTGGGATTTGTCCAAATACCAAGTAAAACTGAACCCTAATTATTATATTCAAATTAGGGACTGGAAGGGGCAAGGAGACAAGTCACATGATTTTAAGGGTTTGAATATGGGTCAGTCAGGAGCTTGGATTCAGCTAAATCCTCCTGAAAAAGGCCAAATTCCAAACCGAAAAAGTAACAGGCAGGTGTTCTGTGATATGAATGTAACCTTTAGCTGGACTGACAAACATATGAAATTACAGAATTACAATCAGCTACATCAACCAAATGGTTTTTTTTCAATGATGTTAGAACTACAATTTGTAACATTTCAGTTGCTTTTGAAAATATTGTTCTTCATGTTATTACTGTTTGAAGCTTCTTTTATTACAATGTATTGTTCCTTAGCTAGAGTATTGGGTCGCTGTTGGATTCCCTAAAGGACCTTTTATTAAGAGGTAAAAGGACCTAAAATTATTTGACAGATGCACAAATAGCGGCCCCATCCCTCAAGGGCTTAGCACAGTCCCGGAAAAAGGGTTTCAAACTATGCAGTCACTTCTGAACTGAGAAACTATTGAGCCACTGGTCCTGCCTTATGTAATTGCTAACATTGATATTAGTTCTCCTCCTTCACAAAAAAATCCTCTCATGTCCTTCAAAGTGGTCAAAATCTAAAAACAGCTGAAAGATTTCATTGTCTTGGTAAAATTGGGCTGGAGAAAGTATGCTTTTCTACAGATTCTCCCCAAAGGTATCCTTATTTATAACACAGAAAATGTTCCAAGAACTGAATCGTCTAGTACTGGAATTGAGCTTCCAACAAACTGATTTTTGACCTTGCATGCTGATAATTATTTCTAACCAAATACAAGTGGCTTCTTGGTAAATACTAAGAACATTTGACCCATTGCTCAGCAGCTGTTGTTCTATAGATTCCGGAATCCACACTGATTGGAATCGTCACATCATTGTTGTGGAGCAGATAATGGTTGAGGTCAGTTTTTATTTTGTAACTGCTGAGCGGCTGCAGAACTGATGTGTCTGGCAGGTGGAGGAGCTTTCCTTTAAACTATCTAACACCAGAGCATACTGTTCTCATAAGATAGCGGCTCTTCAACTTGTTTCATTTGAAAATTTAAAGTGACAGTATACAAACCCTTTTCAACATTGCCTCAATGAATTGGGCTTGTGCTGAACATCCTTTTTACATGTTGTTTTAATTAAGAATTATCTATGGTGTCTGTTATTTCTGACATTAAATAAGAATATAAAGTTAATTTCACTTTATCACTTCCTGTCATTTCTGGTCCCAAGGAACTTTAATGGATAAAGATAATGATAAAAAGAATTACCAGTCCACTTAGAAGCCCCTTATAATAAGCTGCTCAAAGGCTGCTGCTTAGATAAGGGAGAGGTTTTTTAGTCTAAGGGCAATGACATTTGGTTTTGTCACCCCTGTAAAAATGTGCTACCGCAGGTGACAAATCTCCTAAAAATAGTAATTGCCATTGGGAAAACATAGGTGTCGCTTCATTAATATCCTATCCATATATTCCTCCTTGATATAATCTCTATGCTTAACCCTAGTCAATTACCATTACCAGCTCCTTCTCTATCTATATCTATTCTCTTTCTACATAGATGTAGAATTATAGCATGTGTTACCATTTACCAAGCTTGGTATAATTTGTACTTGCCAAGACAATCTTTGGCATCACAATGTTATGCGTATTATCCTATTACAAACTGGAGGGAATGACTGAAATGAGCAATTCATTTTAAAACACTGAGTACAACGGATGATGACTAGTAGCTGCATGGGTAAATCTATCCTTTGTACCAATTGTTTCTTTTAGTTGGAGGCATATATCTCTATAAGTGTTATTTTGGTTTTACCTTTAATATATGTACAAATGTTTTGGTGAATGAGGTTTAGCGCTGGCAAATTTCGTCTTACTGCTGAAAAAGTTCAAGTCAGGTTTTTGCTGCCATATTTCCTCATACACAAGCAAGATTGCAATATATTTTCAATTTGGTTTTAATGGTTTTTGTGATCTCCAACCTGCAAAGATTATACAAACTCTTCAAGACAGCAGACTGGCCCAAAACAGCATAACCAACTGCAGCAGTTCAAAATGTTTTTTGTTATTAAAGGGGCACTCCACAAACAACATAATTTAAGATTTTTGAAAAGTAAACATAGTTTCAAGCAACTTTGCAATATACATCAGTTAAAAAATATGCAGACTTTTCATGATTTTTAATGGTATGGAATAGTATGGAATGGTATGGAATAGTTCCCTAAGCCTAGCCCCCTGCTCTCCTGTCCGACTTCTTTGCTGAGCTGGCTGACTACTGTTACTTTGTATCAACCTGCATCCTCCAAACCCCACAATTCCCTGCACACATGATTTCAATAAGGAACAGAACATCACAGTGCAATTCATTGTGGGTTATGTAGTTCCTGCATGCAGTCTGTAAGCTGTGGAGAAGTTTTTACAAATTGTAACATCAGTTTTTAGTCCCTCTTTCCCTGCCAGGATTTCAAATGATGCAGAAACTGTTAAAACAACTGGATTTCAGCATCGACAGTGGCATTTATTCATACTTTTTGAAGAAACAGGGAACTCTGATGGGTACATAAGGGGTTTCTGTGTTTTGTGGGCCTCTTTATTAAATTTTGGTTTGGAAGCCTGAGTTCCCCTCTAAACTTTTTGAACTGCACCATGACCAGTTTGTGCCAAGCCTGTGTACCTGGACCCACTTTGTTTTAGATTAGTTTACCCCAAAGTGGCTGGTTTTGGTGTAACTTAAAAGAAAATAACTAAAATATTATTTGATTTTTCATAATTGCTGTAAAAGAATCTCCATTGGCATTTGCTCTACGCATGGGAAAAAATGCAACATTTCCTTTCAGCCCTGTCCCAGGATCAGCGATTCATTGCCTCATCATGAATGGCAGTATAATTTGAAGCCATTCCCAAAGTGTGGGAGGAAACTCATACAATCATAAAGAGAACATTGATATCATTGTAGCTACAATCAAAACACTGGATCTCAGCCTTGCAAGGCAGCAATGGCAACCATGGTGCCACCATACTGCCATCTCTTGAGACTGATCTCAGGAACGACCCACATAAGAACACTCCTCCTTCATACTATGTTGTACTGGCAAATAAGAATATGAATAGAATAACAGCAGCACACTGGATTTATGTTTTTTGGCTGCTTAGCAGTTTTTCAGCTGTTCTGCTATAAATATGAGCAAAACCCATTCGTGGCCGGTATTTCTCTTTCAACATTACTCAGATGTCCCCGTGGTATCTTAAACCTCCCAGTAACCCTGTGCTCGCTGGATGCTAGTAACACGAGTCCTTATTGTGCTAAAAAATCTGTATTGCCTAGATCAGGTCAGTGTCAGTGCCAGTTTGTTATTCTGACAGTCAGTAGGTGCAGCAATGCAAGTGTGCAGATCAGTCACTGAGAAACAGCAGGAGTCAACCTGTCATTTCAGCAGTGGCCGTTCGTTTCAACATGCAATGAAAATAATAATAAAGTAACGCTACACTGACCTTTATTAATGTCTGGAATATATAAAAATACATTAATTCTGACCGTGCTGAAGGCTAACAAACCATAAAATGTTTAGTGCAGTGTATCACGGGGGTTTGCTGATAGGAGAAATGTTTTATGGCAGTCAGTTATAGATCTCTACTAGCATATTTTAGAAAATAAATGAAACACAGAGATCTCTACTCCTTACATGTAATTCATGATCTAAAGGGGCTGATTTATCAAAATCAGAAAAACTTTCTATCCTTTCCTTAATACCAAGTAATGTTTCTCACATTTTCTGCAAACCTAACCTTGAGGCACAGGTTTCTTGACAAATTTGCCTTAGACCCCCCCCCATTGTCAGAATTTCAAGAAGCACAAGTAGAGATTTGAAGATTTTGCATATTTAAAATATTTTGCCCACTGTACCCCATGGGGAAACATTTTGGTGAAAAAACAAAGTTGGGATTTGAAAAAAAGTGCTTTAGTAAATGGGGCAAAAATATTTGGACCAAACACAAAAAAACTTTTTTAAATTCATTAAAAAGGTGGTCCTACACATATATTGCCACGATCCCCACTAGGCAGGTCCTCTGTTTTCTCTAGTATTGAGCCTTTAGTTCTATGTAATATGTTGCATTAGCTTAAAGGTGTTCGTGCTACAAACTGCCATTAGGTTACAGTTAGGCTGAGTTTGTGTAGTGTGCAGGAGCCCAAATTGGCATTGTGTGGCATCTCCATTCTAGTGCAAAAAATTAGAAAACTGCATGTCTTTTTATTAGCTTAAAGGCTTGTTCATGCTACAAATGGAAAATAGTATTTTTTAACTCCAATCTGGAAGTCCAACAGCCCCTTCATACTTTGCAAACTTTCCTCCTCAATAGCCACTAAGCTGTGTGCAGAGAACTTACTAACAAGAGCATGTTATTCTGACTACTGAGACCTCTGCAAATAAGCTGTTGTGCGGTTTGTTGTGGCTCTTGAGAGGAAACAGATCAAGCAAAAGAGTGTATGGTGGAATGAAATAGAGGTTTAGGGGTGAACAACTTAACAGTTATTTTACTTCATTCGTTTAGATGCCCTTTAACACTGGGCACACAATAGACATATCCAGACTATCTACTAAGATACAAAAAGAGACCCCAAACTCAATGGGCAGAGTAACAGGCACCACTATACCAACTCATGTGTCTAGAAGCTTGACCAGCTATTTGGTGTCATTAGTCATTTATCATGGGTATTGCTCTAGAGCTGGACTCCAATATTTGCAAAGCCATTATCTATGTAGACTGTGCTATATGTATTTGTATTACTGTAGACACCAATGCTGCTACAAAGTGCAAGATTAGTACCATGATCCAAGTCCCTTTGCTGAACTGCAGCTCCTAAAACAATTTTGTAGCCTAAGAAACGATAGCAGAAGGAGAAAATGAAACCTCAACCCAAGCATAAAGTGCCATTACAGCTATATGGCCAGTTAACCAGAACGCTTGGGACCTGGGGTTTTCCGGATAAGGGATGTTTCGGATTTTGGATCTCCTTACCTTCTACAAAAAAATTATTTAAGCATCAAATAAACCCAACAGGTCTGTTTTGCCTCCACAAAGGATTAATTATATCTTAGTTGGGTTCAAGTACAAGGTACTGTTTTATTATTACAGAGAAAATGGAAATCATTTTAAAAAATTTGGATTATTTGATTAAAATGGTGTTTGTTGGAGCCGCCCACTCTGTCATTCGGAGCTTTCTGGATAACGGGATAACTATGAATAAAAATGCATTTTGATTGCTTTACATATTAAACATTCCAGTATTGGTTCAGTGGTTGTCAGACTGAACTGAACAATTAACAAGCTCAATACATATCTTCTGCAAACAGACTGCAAGTTCAGTGGCAAGGGGAAGAGGGATTTCAAAGCCGCAATGAAACAGCGTTCCATTGCTTAATCCTCCCTTTCATTTGTTGCATATTCTAAGGCAGCATTAAACATGTTCCAGATCTGCACAGACACTCATATTCTCTTATCCCTGTGACTGCTGCTCAGAGAGAGAGAGAGGTGAAGCTCAAAAAAACTAATCTTCTCCAAGCTGCATTATACAGACTAGTGCAAATGTTATATTCACATTATTATTGTATTGGCTTTCCTATGAGGTGCTGTGGCTGCTGACTGGAGATGGTAATCAGAACTGAGCTTGATAGAAACCCTCATGGGTTCATAATGGAGAACAATCTGCTCCCAAGGTTGGCACCAAGAAGGGTTAAAGTCTCAGGCACCGCTGAAGCAGCTTTTCGACCCAAACTGTAATCAGCAATACGAAACCATAGCACTTTGTAGACATCCCAGCACAGAACCATTTCAATTCGTGGCATTGATTAATGTAATTAAATAACATACTGGAACCCTGCATTAAAATGTGAATAAAGATCACAGAAGACACTGCAAAGGCAGATAATGAACTTTCATGGAGTGAGAAGTCCGACAGACACTGGAACAGAAGCTACATCGGCGCGTTACGCTCTCTGGAGTCCAAAAGGAATTCAGAACAAGAAATCCAATTTACAAGTGTATCAATGGGCCTTTACTTCTTGAATGTTAACGCTAGAAAGACAGAAATCAATCCATTTTTATTTCTCCAAGGTTTTTGGCAGGATTTCATAAAACAACTGGCATAGAGGGACATTTACCCTTTATTCTCCAGAATGGAACGAATGTATGTTTAACTAGCCATAGATGTTCTAGACATATTAAATAACCAACCTTGATATTAATAATGTTTTTTTTTTTAAATAATTTTTAGTATTAAGTCATCCAACTTTTATTAGGAAAGAGCAATTCCTGTCCCATCAGACGTCATTGTTTAAACATCTTTAACGGATAAAAGTAATTTAATGACTGAAATGTTTATAGGGTGTCAGTACCCCTGCACCATCCATACCTGTGCTTATAGCATGAAACAGCAGCACATAGCGCTAGCTAAACTTAATAAGACACATGAGAGATACAGGCTCTATACATGACACCTACAGTCTCTAGGAAGGCACACAACCAAAATACACACATTCATTTAAGATTAAAGTCTGTTCTCTAGTCTAGAGCAAGGGGGTCCAACTACAACTACCAGAGCCACTAACAGATGCAGACAGCTATAGTTCAGCGGTTTATTTCACATAATCTATGAGCCAAAACATCCAGCTATCAATCCAATGCCCAATTTATTTAGTACAGTACTCTCCGGAGGTTCTTTCCCAATGCTAAAAAAAAAAAGTTTAACCAGAGAATGTGCCAAATGACATTGAGAATGAATTCCAACATCAGCGCATGTGCCATAATGGATAAATTCACTTCTCTCTGTGATTCTTCTCTGCCTGGAGCTCCGGCCGGATTGGGAGCAGATAGGGCACATGCAATAGTCTGCCTTACCTGGGTGCAACATACTTTGGAAATAGAAGATGACCAGGACGAAAGATCCCAAACATGTGACCAGCACCATCCTGCAGATCCTATTCATCCTCATTACCTCCAGCAGGGCTTGCTTCATGCTGTGACTGGGTTCAGCTGCTGGGCAGGCAGGTAATGTGCAGAATGAGGCTGCAGCCTGTCTGGCTGGGTGTCTGCTCCTTGTGTAGGGTGGGGATATGCCGCACTACAAACTTACTGTGTATTCTGGGAGTGTATAAACCAATAAGGGCATCAGCAGCAGACACAATCCCAGCGCAGAGCCATCTATTTACCGACAGCTTATGGCTTTACTGTGTACCAGGGTGTCTTTGCCTGTATGTGAGTGTGAGGCTGCTGTGTGTAACTGGCCACATCCAGCTGTGTGTGTCTGTGTGTGTGAAGGATGATGTGCTGGGTACTTGGCAGGGCTGTGATACCCAGATGGGGCACTTTCCTATTGTGATGCTCTGATCAGATGTGAGGCTGTGTGTGTCTGTGTGTTCGTGTGCAGAGCTGTGGTTGTGTTGGATGTGGGATGCTCCGGGTGTCAGCCTGTATGTAAATATTGCATGTGAGGAGCCCAGCTAGAGGGGAGTGATGGTGACTCAGTAGCTAAAGGAGGAGGAGGAGGATGGTAATGATGTGGATGAGAGCAGTCGCCCGTCTGCCTGAGCACACCGGCCAGAGCTACTCTGACAGTGGGAGGGATACAAGGAGGCTTGGGATGACGCCGGGCAACACCACTGGCTCCTCCTGCTTTTGTCTACTGTCACTTTAAATGGATCGTGAAATTCAGCACTGCCATCTGCTGGTACTTTGTAGTATTGCACCAAAGGGTTCCAACGCTCGGACACGGCTCATATCATGAAGGTCTATGGGGGGATAAAGTGACAGCAGAAAAAAAGCTTCGTACGATTCGGTTCTGCTCGAATACTGCCTTGCCTTCAGTTTCATTGGATCTAAAATAATTGCCTCGCAAAAAACGTAGGGCTAAGCAGCTTTCTAATATTCAGTAACACAGTTTTAAAACGTTTTCAAATGCGGTTGCAATGGTCTGCAGCATCTCTGTCCCTTTCTGCACTCACGGACACGTCAAAAGACTGTAACAGAAGTCAGCTCTCCTCCAGTCACCACTCCCTTCTCACTAATGTGTAATGCTGCTGCACAGGGCTCTTATAGGATGGCTTCTGCTGCATGCTTTCACTAGTCACAATGCCGGGCCAAGGTATTTTGGCACCCTAGGCAAGCCCCTCCCCCCACAACCTGTCCTGCATTACCATTTCACAGCTTACCATTCATGTTGCCCCATGTACCTGTTCCAGCATAAACCAAAATATCCACCATATTGTTACCCCCAATCTGTACCTATGCCAGCAGCAGCCAAATTATTTTGTACCCATGCCAGCATGAGCCAAACATCCTTCATATTGCCCCAAACATCTGTGTACTTGTGCCAGCAGCCACCATATTGCCCCATGTACCTGAGCCACCAGCAGCCAATTCCTCATATTACCCCCAATCTGTACCTGAGCCAGCAGCCAGGACTGGAATTAGGGGTAGGCAGAAGAGGCACCTGCCTAGGGCGCAAAGATTTGGGGGCGCTGGGCAGGTACCTATTCAAAGATTTTCTGCTCACCCCTAGTCCAGGTCGCTTGCTGCCTTGCTGCTCCCCTCTCCTCTAGCACACTTCCCTCCCTCCGTTACTCCCCCTTCATTACCCTGTCGTATCTTCTTACTGCACGGGTGCACTTGCGCATGCGGTCACTACTGAGCATGCATCAGGACTGGACTGGGAGTCAAAATAGGCCCTGCCATTCCAAGTACGCAGAGGCCCAAACAGCCCCCTACCAGCCCAAACAGCCCCCAACCAGCCCACTCTATGGTAACTTTCTATGGAACCATACAGCAGCCCCTCTGGCATTTGCCAGAACCCACAGATTGCCAGTCCGGGCCTGCCGTGCATGCGCACATGGGGGGTGGGCTTGGTAGCCGACCGAGTGCCTAGGGCACACTGTCGGCATGGCCAAAAAATCTACAGTATTGCTCCAAAATATGTACTTGTGCCAACAGCAGTCAAAAATCCATCATATTTCTCAATATCATCTGCCAAGAGGGAGGTGTGGAGTGCAAATGGGGGCAAAAGGAGTTTGAAACAAACATTTTATTAAATTGAAAACATTCAAGGCCAAGCAAACCAGGGTTTATAAAAAAAAAGAAAAAAAAAACCCCTTAAAAGTGCGCCCCCTCCATGATTGTGCCCTAGGCGGGCGCTTACTCTGCCTGCCGCTAGTTCCGGTCTTAGTCAGAACATCAAGTACAGAGAATAATGAGACTGCTTACTGTGGCAATTGCATTTGCAAATATTGTTTTCTTATTAAGCAATATATTGTGTTTTGGAGTTTCATCCTTTTTTTTAAGTGGACCTGTCACCCAGACACAAAATCTGTATAATAAAAGTCCTTTTCAAATTAAACATGAAATCCAATTTCTATTTTTTATTAAAGCATTCATAGCTGTTGTAAGCTAATTTAATTATCTCAGCTGTCAATCAAATATTGCCTGCCCCTCCTCTATGCCTTAGGCATAGAGGCGGGGCAGACAATTACTTTCACTTTCCATTCAGCACTTCCTAGATATCACTGCTCTCCACACATTCCCCCAGTTCTCTTAACCATTTAATTGTGTAGCCAGTGAATGAGGATGGACATCAGGTCCCCCATTCTGGTGCACAAACAAGATTCTGAGATGATGCAAGGCTTGTCTGAATAACAGTGTCCACAAAATGGCTCCTGCCTGCTTGCTGTAATTATTATTTCCCAAACTGAAGGAAACAAGATTCAAATATTTTATATAGTGTAGTTAGAGTTTATTTTGTGATAATGTGATAAAATAGGATTTTGAATCATTTTTTTGGGTGACGGGTCCCCTTAAAATTGTGTTTTGACAAAATGTGATATTTTGTTACATGGTATCTGCCTTCCCATCAGTCCTAATGTCCCAAAGCCAATGGCACAGGTGCAGCTATACTTGGCCTTGCTCTCCCCAGAGCATTTATTACATGCAAGACTGCCTATTGAATTTGCATCCCTGCCTTCTCACGCACCTGCCTCTCAGCCTCAGCTGGGCTCTGCACAAGCTTTTCTCATTTAGGCCAACACTAAGCTGCTGCCCCTATAATATTATAGATGAGGAACTTACTTGGCACAGCAGAAGAGTAGGAAGCACAACTGATGGAAAAGTTTATTGCACCTTATACATAAAGTGACTGAAGTTGGTGTTTAGAAGTGCAGCTAATTTGACTTTTTTTTACTTCTTCCGTCATTGTACCCATATTTTTTTGTAAGATGGGCACAAAATAGGTGCCAGCAAGACCAATGGACTCTTATTGTTCTTTTCTACATTCCTACTATCAAAGTCAATGACTTTCTTTTTAACAATTAAGCATTAACCCAGTGATGTCCAAAGTAGCCTGTAAGGACAGTGGATAGTGTGATAATGCTAAATGCTGATGGCATATCTTTAAATGGAACCTCATGCAGAACATTCAGTCCAACTGAACATGGGCCAACTGGCTGTTCTGTATTTAAGATCAGATTGCTTATTTCTTCATGTGGACTCCCCCGCATCCATATAATAAACAGAAGGGCAGACTTCACAGAGTCATTGTCTCCAGTATTTATACAATGGCACAGGCTCTTCACTCCACTTTAAAGATGTAAGCGTTAAAAGATCTAACATATCATAAGATTCTATTTTTTTTTATCTATGACTGTGTTCAGAAAATGCTCACTGAATGGCTTCATACTACACATCCCCTTACATAATGGGCCTTATATATAAAACATATATATAAATTATTTCCTACTTTGATGCACTTCAGTGGTAGACATTGCCTATTTATAAAGCTGCAGGAAGCTTCCATCAAAGCTGATATTGCAAACTGGACAGCTGCTGAATAAAAAGCTAAATAAACCACAAATAATAAAAAATGAAAACCAGTTGCAAATTGACTCAGAATAACACTTTCTTCAATCTACATCATACTTAAAGGGTTTGTTCACCTTCCAAACACTTTTTGAGTAAGAAAAAGTAACAATAACAATAAATATGTAGCCTTACAGAGCATTTATTTTTAGATGGGGTCAGTGACTCCCCATTTGAAAGCTGGAGAGATTCAGAAGAAAAAGGCAATAATTACTATAAAAATAAATAATGAAGACCAGTTGAAAAGTTGCTTAGAATTGGCCATTCAATAACGTACTAGAAGTTAACTGAAGGGTGAACCACAACTTACCGATACTCCGTTTTCCCTCCTCTTCAGAAAATGCAAGAGGGTGACAATGCATCGTGCGGTGCTTGCTATTTCCTCCCTGGCTATCTCCTATACAAGGCAGGGAGGAGAAATTGAGCGCCGCACGATGGATCGTCGCCCTGTCGCCTTTTCTGAAGAGGAGGACAAGCGGAGTATCTGTAAGTTATTTCTTAAGAAATATTTTGCGAAAAGTTAAACGTGTCTTGGTGTTTTTTTTTCGTTATGTAGAAACATTTTTTTAAAAAAAAAAAAATAATTTATGTTACTGGTCCTTTAAGAGAAAGTAAGGCTTTTGTCTGTTGGACCAAGAATCAAAGCAGTACAATATTAATAAAACCTTATTGTTTCAATAGCATTTTGATTAACAACATTAATAATATAAAATAATTATATAATAATATAATTATATAATAATATAAAATAATTAATAATTTTGATGAGCAGTTTTTCTACAAACAGGCAATGTTGGAAATATTGGAGACATTTGACTGATTGTCTTACTGTGATACTTTATAAATGGGGCCTAACCTATTTATCTACTATGGAAACTCTTTTATAGTCAGAATAATCAAAAAAAAGCAGGTAGGCAAGTCATCTTAAATTACATTCACATTAAACTGATAGGTGGGTCAAGGGAGGGCCGTATGGCAAATTAGCTTTTGGCATTAGTAGAGCTGAAATTCTGCTTTAAAAATAAAAATACTGGCTCTTTTTGCTGCTCTTGACAACAGCAGAAACTAACTGCCACATTTGTTCTTTGTCACATGAGTTTATTGAATTGGTGGTCACTATTCCAAACTCTAAACAGTTTCATGTTTGCCTCCCACAGACAAGCCCAGATTTGTGGAAAGTGCAAATAGCCTTGGGTGTTGAGGAGTAGAACTCTTAGGGGAGGCCAGGAGGCCAACACTGTTTATAAAAAAAATAGCATTACAATCCATTTTAACAGTTTTCCTATACATTGGTTTTATTTGTAATCACATGAGGCTGACAAGGGCGCTGTGGAGTCAATCAATATTCTGTTTATTATATCCAATGGGAGGCAGGATTTTGGGCCATGGGGCAACACACTAGCACTGTTCAGTCAGATTGCATGAAATGAAGAGACTCTTAGGGCAGAGACACAGATTCGGGGAGATCAATCGCCCGGCTACAAATCTCCTCTTCTTCAGGGCGACTAATCTCCCCGAACTGCCTTTCCCTGCTTTCCCACCATCTCGAATGAAAATCGCTGGAGGGATGGCACTGGGAGCACTTCATTTTCCAAAGTTGCCTGTAGTTTCCTCGCATCTTTTTCTTTTGTCAGCCTGATTGCCTGCAAAAGACCTAACTTGGACTTTTTTTGGGTAACTAGTTTCCCCCATACATTTGCTAACATATGGAACATTAATTTTACAGTGGGCACATGTGTAGGGCATTAGAATAACTCTATTGTCTTTATTAAGGTTCCCTGAACATGTGTTTTAAAAGTGTAATTTGTACAAAAAAAAAAAAAATATATGCACCAACATTTAACATAAAGACGTCCATACAACTTTAAATTTCTGCCCTATGCAAATTAAACAGAGCGCGAGGTCCCTAGCGAAGTTTCACTAGGCAGAAAAGAAACACTAGCGCATTTTCACAATCAAATGCTCGCATTGCCGAATTAATGTTAGCGAAAAGTATGTATATATATATATATATGAATATGTACTGCTAAGTTTATTATACTCTGCACACACAGCTTTTTGGGTAGAGGATCCCTTTAACATTGGAGGACAAATGGTTTTCAGTCAATGCAAAGTCAGATCTGGTAACAGCACCAAGTACTTTATCCATTCCTCTGCTGACATCACTCCAAATAAAGGTTAATATCTATTCTGAGGAATTACATTACCTATCAATGGACACTTGCTGTGCTGTATGACTGTAGGGACAGTAGACCAGAGGTTAATAACCATTTTTCTTCAGTCCAGCTCTAACTCTGCAGGTTTTTTCATATACACGCTGGGGTTCTGAGAACAAGAAATAAGTGATTTATTTCAAAGCCAGTCGTTATGATAGCTTGCTTATGTAGCAGGTATTGATCTGTTTATGGGTTTGAAAAATTGTGCTTTGGTGTGTAATCATGGCTGCAGTAGTAAAGTAAATTATTTATTAGCCCCTTTTTATTGCTTGACCCTATGGCTCCAGTACCCATTGTGTACGACCTTTGATGTGCGGATGAAACATTTTCTGATCAGATTTGGTTCCATTTCATATGCTTTGCCTTTAATAGCTTTAGCTGAATACCCTGGGGCTAAAAGTCTGTTTTTGCACATATTTCTAAAGCATGATTACCAATTTTAAA